>NC_089752.1:7458000-7600500 GCF_040412425.1 Macrobrachium rosenbergii
AACAATACGTATGACAAAGAGAGAGCGAGAAGATTCTGCAACGTAAACGACACGGGATTTATTTAGAAAGAAATTGAAATACGTCACAATATAAATAAGTCTAACTTTTTGTTTACCTTGCATGGGCGCGGCCACAAGTGCATACGCTGTAAGTGCCAACTGCGGGTCAGTTTAGTGTAATTTACTTTATAATATATATATATATATATATATATGTGTGTGTGTGTGTGTGTATGTAAAGATATATATATATATATATATATATATATATATATATATATATATATATATATATATATAGATGTGTGCGTTTGTATCTAAATATTTCAACATTTAACTTTCAATTGCCTCACTTAAAGATCATATTCTTTTTGATATTATGGCTACCATTGTTCCCTATGTCACTTACGTATTACTCTGCTCTCATCTGTTTACCATTATTATTATTATTATTATTATTATTATTATTACAAAGCTTGTTAACGAGCGCTACCCGCGCTGGAACCCGGAGCTGCTGTCTCCCGTACCCTCCCGATTCTCTACCTACCCTGCCCCACCCAGGGCGGACAAACAGGTTTGCAAGGGGAGGGTGGATGTCTCCCCTACCCTCCTGTTCCTCTACCTACCCTGCCCCCAACCGGGGCCGACAAACCAGTTTGCAGGGGGTGGGTGGGTGTGTTATATCTCCCCCACTGTCACCCGGGAGAGGACATACAATAAAGATGGACTTGGATTTTATTATTATTATTATTATTATTATTATTATTATTATTATTATTATTATTAAAAGACATTCATAAGTGATACTGTGTATGCATAAATTTTGAATGGCATTCACGTACCAATGAATGAACGGAAGCAATATACCTTGTTACAAAAAGTTAAAGGAAATGTACCCTCCTCTGACATTCGATTCTATTCACCAGCGAAGGGTGATATATACCACAAGGGGAAACTAGTCGCGATAAGGCGATCACGTCCATGGCAAACGATGCAACAATTACTGCATTCAATTGCTACGTAAATGATCAGTGATATTATCATATCAACAGCAAATACATAAATACGGTTGTCAGGGTATATTTAACCATACATTTTGAAGTGGTTTTCTTTAATATTTAAAAAAATATTCTTTGGAGCTGAGGCCTCATTTTTTTGCATTTTAAGATTACGCAGCAACAGTTGGTGAGCTTTCCTACCTGAAACTTGCTGTTGATTCTTCAAGACTGATGCAAAAATCTAAATTCGAACTTGAACGGATCGTTCCCAGACTAGCTTTCATTACTATCATATAAAAATTGATTAGGAGCAAACTGAAAAATCATAAACTTCACAAGCAAGCTGCAACTGGATAAAGAGACTTGGGAAACAAATACATACATGTGTAAAGATGTTGAATTTTTCCTTCTGGTATGCTTAATTCATCATTTACGGAAAAGGGCCATAATCGTCGATATAATGGTCTTGGTCTTGAAAATTTAGTGCACAGGCAGAATCGCGTACAATTTTTTATCATTTTCGTAACATTTATTCACAACCTCCAATTTTACCTTACATTCCTGCGTCGACTACAGTATTTTATAGCTCTCTTTTTACTCTCAAGACACAATTTAGCGCTCTTTTATTTACCTATACTCTCTGATGAATCTTGTAGCGAGTGCCGTACTCCAAACATTTGCTAAGTTAAAAGTAAATGTACAAAACTATCATATATAACTGACCATACACGATATCATCTTCTACTTATTTTAGCAGCACTTAATCTACATTTTTCCCAAGTTGCAAAAACTTGGCAGTGTGCATAAAGCTTTCAGTACCCACAGAGATCACAGCATTTGAGTCATATCCTTCGTATCCTTGGTCTCATGGAATAGTTCCTCTTCAATCTCCACGTCACCAGTCCCACGGGAAAAGCGTCGTAAAATCTACATTTTTAAAGTGTTGATGTCTCTAACTTAGCAAGAATATCGGTAACGATATCCCACTTGATCAACTTTTGCGAAATTGACTTTTAAGAGAATATCCACTATCGCCTCTAGTATTTCAGACTCAAGAGTTCGAGCGTCGGGCAGCATTCACACTCTACCCTACTGCCCCGATGTCACACTGCTCAGTAATTCTTTTTTTTTCTTCTTTTTTTTTTACTATAAAACTCTGAGGTAATCATCCTGGTATTGTTAGCCTATGGCGACGCTTCAATACGTAATTCTAATAAAGCTGCAATGTCCCTTTCTTCAATATTATCATACTTATCACACTACTGGCTAATTCATTTATATATATATATATATTTACAATAATTCCTCATTAGCACATTGCTTTTTTTATGTTATTTTCGTTTCTAAGTTACTGGTATTCTCTTAAAGAAGCTCTTCCTTCCCGTATTCAAAAATGACATCCTGCGGAATAGGTGATTGCCCAAAGAATTACAAAGCTTTCTGATTATTCAAATTAAATATTCACACATTTTGAATACAAATAATAATGAACATTAGTGTTTGCAGGTGTGCAAATGCATACATACACACATATGCATGTTTTTGTTTTCCTTTTACTTTATATATATATATACATATGCATGTTTTTGTTTTTCTTTTCAAGTAAATTTACTTCAACGTATATTTTGCATATATGCAAACTGGAGATGTATGCATGTGTATTTAATATATTAATTTAGAAATAATTTGTTCTTTTAGTGCGAGCATATATATATATATATATAAAATATATATATATATATAGCCTATATGTAAAACATATATATATATATATATATATATATATATATATATATATATATATATATATATATATATATATATATATATATATATATATATATGCAGTATATATATTTGTATATACAGTATACCTCTCATTCTGTTTATATATGTAATATAAATATATACATATATGAATAGCTTAACATATATATTGCTCCTACTAATTACAAATTAACTATTTGTAAATGGACAATAAATACACACAGATGCATATCATATCCCATTTACTGTAAACGAAGAACAAAAACATTTCTGGTTCTTTTATGTTGAATATAGGAGAAAAAAAAATTGTGTCCAAATCACACAATGCTTTTCCAACAAAACCGCCACAATGAGAAATACATACACATATATATATATATATATATATATATATATATATATATATATATATATATATATATATATAAATATATATATATATATATATATATATACATATATATATTTACATATATATATATATATATATATATATATATATATATATATATATGTATATATATACATATACATATATATATATACAAAACATACATATACAGTATATACACATATATATACATACATCTCCTTATATAAACAGTATAACACATATATTGCTGGTACAAATAACAAATTATCAATTTAAATAACAAATTATCTATTTGTAAATTAACATAATAAATACACGTGCATACATATCCCACTTGAATAGAAGCAAAATACACGCACAAAAAAATCTACTGCAAAAGAAAAACAAAAACATTTATGGTTCTCTTTTTTTATGTTGAATAAAGGAGAAAAATTATGTCCCCGAACCACACAATACCTTTCCAACACAACCGCCACAATGAGAAACACTAAAAAGTTTACAAGGGGAAAGAAACAGATGGACATACGGGAATATGCGACGCTAAAGAGCTCACAATGATGTGAAAGAACTCAAGAAGTGTAGAGGAGGAGAGAGAGAGAGAGAGAGGGAGGGGGCCTGACGGGGAGCAGGGGAGGGGAGGGAGACCTGGGTGATGGGGCGGATTCCATAGTAACATCTTTTGTCGTCTGTTAAAAGCTCTCGAGGAACCTCCCTCTTTCAACACCTCTCTTTTCTTATTTTTTTCTTTCTTTACCATTGTTAATATTTTTTTCCCGTGCTGAAATTACATTTTCCTACATGTATTATTATCGCAGTTTCTTTTGAAGGGGTTATGTGCTCAAATAAAAGGCATACATTTAATGAATGCATATATAAATATATATATATATATATATATATATATATATATATATATATATATATATATATATAATATATATGTATATATATACACACATATATATACATATATATTATATTATATAATATATATAATTTACACATCATCGCCTCTCACGGGCTGCAACGCAAGGGACCGTGTGTAATTTATATGTATTTATGTACGTATAAAAATCCTTTTCAAAGTTAACTTGAATGCATGAGCGTAATAACAACACACGCACACAGACTTAGTCTTCCAATTTTTGAGGGCGAAAAGGGAAGCATCAAAGGGGGTAAATCTGTTATTTTTTTTTTTCATTCATAACTGGATTCAAAACAACAATCTGCTGTAAAATAAATTGCATACCGCTAGGTAGCAATGGATAACTAATCACGTTCCAACATTGAGCATGCCTCACATTTTGTGGTGATTATATATATATATATATATATATATATATATATATATATATATATATATATATATATATATATATATATGTTTGCACATTTGTTTGTCCACTACAGAAACCCGAACCGCTTGACAGTCCCAGACAAGATTTTGCACACGGCCCTATGGTAGCCCAGAAAGGCTTATAACTCAAAATCAAACACCCACCCCGTGACAGACATACAAACACAGACAAAACAAATGAAATTTTCGTTTTCAGTCCACCTTTTCTTCTTGAAAGCTCCAACTTTTCGTCCAGGACTTATGATCAGTTGTAACATCAAAGCCTTGAGAAAATAATTTTAGAAAATTCATTATTTAAAGATATTAGGCGTCAATAATAATGTAAATAATTATTATTAGTTATAAATCATTACTATTAGTTGATTAATAAAGTCAGGGAATGTTATAATGAGGATATAAGGATACGGTTTTGCTACATAAATCATTAAAAGTATTACTGGAACACCTACAGCAGACATTCAGACTGAACTCCTCCAACAAACCCTACAATCATATCCACTCAAATTCTTAACATCAGCGTCAGGATAACTTCGGGAAACTCCTAAAATAGAGGCGCCTATATATGCAATTTCAGTAGTTATTTTCATGATTTTACTTGAAATGGAAAAGTTTAGAACATCACTTCATAAAGGGAATGTCTCCGAAAGGTATGGCTACTGTTCTGATTCATACCCGACTGCAAGCTTGGGTCAACAGAGGCTTAAGCATCTCTCTCAGAAGGTGTTCACATCGTTCTGTTCTGACAAGGGATTTTGAAACAAATGCTCTCATCGGAGAGGAAACCTGTGCCATCACGCCTCACACCACCAGACACATACTATACTATATATGCATGTATGTGTATGTATCTACGTATGCTTGTAAATATATGTATATATGTGTATATATATACACGTGTACATACATATCAAATATGTGACCGTGTGTATACTCGAACGTATATTTTTACATATTCATGCAAAAATGTTATATATATATATATATATATATATATATATATATATATATATATATATATATATATATATATATATATATATACATACATACACACACACACATATAGACATCAATACAAGAGTAGAATTTCTGCACTTACAGATGCCTCTCCAAATGAAATACCATCCCAGTCTGTAAAAGGCTTCTCTTAACCACAAAACTGATAAGCAAACAATGATCTCTTACTGGTATGATGACTGGACTTCCTGCTAAGCCAAAACGGTAAGCCGTCCTCGTTGCTTTCTTCTGTACACTGGCTGTGAAAATTATACGGGAGAAAAGTACACTTGTGAACAGCCCCATACCACAATACAAAGCATTATATAACAAAAACAAAAGGGATCGATTCTTTTCCACTGGCGACAGGCAGGTGTTTCACACGCCTTGCCCCCTGCGAAGACTTCCTTGATAAGCGGGACACCTTTTTCATATAAAGATATTAACCGCATTTATTCATCAGGGTTATATTCTACGCACCACCGGGGGAGGGTGGGGGAGGGGATGAGGCTCTGGTAAGAGAAAATGAAACCCTGCGTTTGTAATAGCACGTGGCTTTTATATTTGTTTCTAATATTCCAAATTTCTCCTACAAAATATACGATGGTTTCCAACCCATACAGCACAATATAGAAAAAGATTCATGTGTACAACTTTAACATCATTACAAGAAGGAATTTAACTTAGACCACAGACCAACATTACTGATCATGCATTACTGTAGTATCCTGGAATCTTGTTCCAATGCATTACTGTAGCATCCTGGAATCTTGTTAAGTCAATTTGCAGCATAGTAGACTGCAATGAAAGAATAAATTGCCTTTTCTGCTTGCCTTTCTCAATGATTTTGTATGGGAAAAACTTGGCTGAAGAAGGTTTAGACCGAATTAACGGTAGAAACCTGAGACTTAGAATATGCAAATGATGCTGTTTTAATCAGCATAACACCAGAAAATTTACAAAGCTTGCTTGGCATAATGCCTTAAATATCCCCCAAAAATGGCTCATTTATATCTAAGAAAAACAAAGGGTATGAGAACAGAGTAGGGACGGAAATTTGAAATACCAGTGGAAGATAAACTGCAGGAAACACATGAGTAACAGAACTTCATCGAGGCTCTTTTGCGTCGCACCAGAAGCAATGATAATGAACACTGTAGGATTCTAAAAGTCTTGCTTACATATACACAAAATAACGTGCATTAATCTCACTGATCAAACATGATCAGAAACTCAGGCGCAGCTTCTTTTACAAACGCATTTTCTATAAGTGTAAGTTGGAGCATAGTAACGCAAACATTATATGAACCACATACTATTTCCACGACCGAGTAAAATACAATAAGTGTAAAGTCCATTCTATACATTTATAAATAATTCAAGCCAGAAACCATGAAAAGGTAGAAAGCTATGCAACAACGGCGAGGATGGATTTATTCGAGCTTTGGTAAAATGTATCTGTATTCTATTATATACCGTGTATTATATATAAGTATGTATGTATGTATATATGTATACATATATATAAATATATATATATATATATATATATATATAACATATATATATATATATATATATATATATATATATATATGTATGAATTCTAAAATACTTATACTGCACCCTTCACTGTGACAGAATAGGTTAGATTCACCTCACCGTACCCTACAGCAGATGGGTTTAAATCCCACTACGGGAGGTTGGGCATCTTTATAAGTATACCATGACAATGACATATTCTTGGATAAACGCTTTGTACAAAAATGTCATAAAATTACCTGCTTCTTGCACCTACACAGAAGGCTCACCAGCAACAAGTCAAAACCCCTAAAAATACTGCTCTAGTCCCTTTTACGTTTCATCTACGCCCGTGCTTCCTGTATATTAAGGGTATATTAAGGGTCTTCCATTCCCTTACCTCTTTCCACATGTTTATCAATCAGTTTCTAAACTTTCCTCTCCTACTTCCGAATTATCCATTGTTATATAGACATACATACACACACGCAGATATAATGTACATATATATACATATATATATATATATATATATATATATATATATATATATCATATATATATATATATATATCAAAAATAAATTTCTGACTCCCCCTATCAGGATCGGGCAGGTCTTTCAATTTGGGACTTGTGTGGCCTGATAGGCAGCCTTCCCTTGCCTTTCAATTGAAGAGGAGCCAGGTTTGATCCTGATAATAATCAAGTACTATATATATATATATATATATATATATAACATATATATATATATATATATATATACATATATAAAATGTATGGAATATAAAATTTAGGCCAAATGCTGGCTGGGACCAAAGGTCATTTCAGGCTGACAGGTAAAGGTTTTAAGGTGAAACAGGAGGAATACCTCGCAGCTGCACTATGAAACAAATGTTACGAGATGGTGGAAAGTAAGATGGAAAAAAAAGAGAATATGAACGGAGGTACTGTAGGAGGGATGAAAGGGGGTTACACCTAGGGGCCGAAGGAACGCTGCAAAGAACCTCAAGTAATGCCTACATCGTGAAACGTGACTTTCACTGACTGTGCTGTTCCCTACGGTGTGTGTGTGTGTGTGTGTGTGTATAATATACATATACATACATACATATATATATATATATATATATATATATATATATATATATATATATATATATATATATATATATATATATAATTTTAACTTGTGAATAAAAATACCTCCACCGGCAGTTTTTCTATACAAAGGTCATGATCAAGATTACAAGGCCATCAAATGGAGAGTTTTGTCGAAAACGGTTTTATTAGCAGAATATGAATACCAATTAGGGTCTGAAAACCGCTGGACTGGGCTGGAACGACCTTGCACACTATAATATGTTACAAGAAATTCCTCGGGAAGAGTTGCATTTACGGACCAATTTCCACACAAACAAAATTTCTAAAATATTTATATACATATATATATGTGTGTGTGTATACACACATATATATACTATATACATACACATATATATATATATATATATATATATATATATATATATATATATATATATATATATATATATATGATGATTATTATCACTTTTGTACGTGATTCATTTATCACACATTACCACAGGTGAAAAATAAGAAACGGGGTGTAGGTCCTGACCGGTTTCGACTTTATTTCCAAGCCATTGACGAAGGACTGATACAGAGTATGAGAAGTCACAAATATATATACTACAAGAACAGTACTGAAGAACATACACAACCGTTAGAGACTACATATCCCCACTCAGGCCGGTGTCGAGGTAAGATGGCGCATTCAAACTCATTTGGCTAAAATCACAATATACTCTCAGGACATTGCTGATAAACAGACCACCGCCACCTCAGATCCACCTGACAGGTGTCACGGAGGCATGAGTTTGAAACTCATTAACATTACTGCCCTCACTGTGTTTACAAATACTGATAATCCCTATTTTCTTACATCTCTACTGCCTACCTTAAAGTTTAAACAATTTACAAATTTCTTTTGATATTAAGAGATCAGAGATTTTCATCTATATTTTAAGGAGGCATTACAGGTATATAGCCTGAATATATTGATGATAAAATAGATAAGATTAAAGGAATGCAGGCAAGAAATTAGAAATATCTGATAGTGTAAACAGAGTGCATTTTGAAGCAGCAAAAGACTATGTATCAAAACCAGAAAAAACCTACAACACAAAAATTTGCTTGCTTGTTTGCCTATAATAATAATATGAAAGATATCCCTCATCTTCTTAAGAATTTTAGTGTTAATGTCTTGTTTAAGAACAATACAACAATGAAAAATATGCCCTCAAGAACTCCCCTGACAATACTAAAGAGGTGTGTATATAAAATTCCGTGTAAGTCTTGTGACAACTTTACCTTAGCCAAACCAGGAAAGCACTGGAAAAAAGAATTGAACAGCATAAGAAATGTGTGAGATATGCAAAGGAACAGTGTTATGTTGCCTTGCATGTTAAGTGAGAACAATCATGCTATCAACTGGGAAGGCAAAAGAGTTGTATATTCTATTAATGCACTGGAAGGAACATCATTTAATCTAGCATTATAAAAGAAAGTTACAACCATAATATGAATATCAGTCGAGGATGCTTATAAACTTGATCCTTTAATATCAAAAGAAATTTGTAAATTATTTAAACTAAGGTAGGCAGTAGAGAGGATGAAAATAGGTTGTCATATTTTAAACACAGTACGAGGGTAGTAATGTTAATGGTTTTCAAACTCCACCTCCGTGACACCTGTCAGGTGTGGATCTGAGGTGGCGTATGGTCTGTTTATCAGCAATGTCCCCTGAGAGTATATTGTGATTTTTAGCCAAATGAGTTTTAAAGGCCACTCCTACCTCGACACCGGCCTGAGTGGGGATATGTAGTCTCTAACGGTTGTGTATGTTCGTCAGTACTGTTCTTGTAGTATATATATTTGTGACTTCTCATACTCTGTATCAGTCCTTCGTCAATGGCTTGAAATAAAGTCGAAACCGGTCAGGACCTACACCCTGTTTCTTATTTTTCACCTGTGGTAATGTGATATATATATATATATATATATATATATATATATATATATATATATATATATATATATATATATGCACACACACATACATACACGTGCGCAGAGAGACAATGAAAACGCATGGTCAAGAGACCGACCAGATAGAGCAAGGTAAGACCAAGCTGTGAAAATTCACCGCTGAACCCATACTGAACTATAATAATAGGATTAATGCACTGGATATTTGATCTTGGCTCTTCCAGAGTTAACTGGATATTTGATCTTGGCTCTTCCAGAGTTAAAGAGTTTTTCCATCATTCCACGCTACCTAATTTACTGTCTTCTGAATCACCGACTTATTGCATCCTTTGGGTATTGTCCCATCCCTTTCCCATTCCCCTTCATTTCTTGTTTTCCCATCGGGGTGGGCCTTTATGAAACAGACTGCCCGTCTCAAAAAAAAAAAATTGTCCTCCTCTACGAATTATTACAATGTGTTCTCTGCTCCTTAATCGGCAGATTCCATATGTTTCTAGTAGTGGGCTGATTGAAAGATTTATTATTTCACCTTCTAATTTAAGAGTTTCGACGTTTGTCTATATTTTCAGACATTGCATAGAAATCAAATGGAGCTAGAGATTTTGACACCATTCTTCACAATCAAAACATATCTTTCAGAAAGCAGAACTTGTTATCATTCTTTGAACCATCCATATCTAAAAAAAAAAATATGATTCTTGAATACACAAAAATGATAATGTCGTTAAAAGAAAAGATCCTAGTCATCAGTTGTATTACGAATTCACTTCTTGCAGCAAATAAGATCTAACAACCCCAGGACACCGTAAGCTAAACACTTCTGGGCAAGGAAACAGGTGAGACAGAACAAAGGACAAGCAAATCCCCCGCAGTGGTTAAAACGGTTTTAAAATAAGTCTTATCGCAGTTACGGCATCAAAAATAAACATTTCGATTGTTTGCGAAACGAGACGAGAGATGGGATTATATCTCTCAAAGATGAAGTTGGTTAAATGAATAAAAGGAGCATACATAGGACAGTAAATTCGTTAGTGAGACAGCACAACACTTGGTTCTTGAAACTAATAAGCTAGGTAGGCCTGATTTGAGAGAGTTACCTATCAAATTATATTTACAACATATATATATATATATATATATATATATATATATATATATATATATATATATATATATATATATATATATATATATGTGTATACATATAGAATGTGTGTACATATATGTGTATATATATACATATATACACACACAGTATATATATGCATACATATATATATTAGTGCAGTGTTGCCCTCCGGTGCATAAAGTAAATTCCACAGTAATACGAAATGTCTGCCCACTGCAAGCTTTGTCAGACATAATGACAGTGATCAACAGCATTCCCCTCACTTCCTGTTTACTTAAAGCAACACAAGACAATAAAATTCACTCGATTCCACAAGCGCAATAAAAAACTAGTATGCCAAGTCTAACATCACCCAAGTTACATTAATCATAACAATTATACGACAATTGCTTCAACGAAATATAACCGAGGCAAGGGGAGAGAGAGAGAGAGAGAGAGAGAGAGAGAGAGAGAGAGAGAGAGAGAGAGAGAGAGAGGGATTAAACTATCAAGAGAGGAAAAAGTCAGACGAATCCCTACAATAAACCCATGGAGAGAGAGAAGTTAGACTATCAGGGAAAAACGTCAGACAGACACCCTACAATAATAAACCCATGGAGAGAGAGAGAGAGAGAGAGAGAGAGAGAGAGAGAGAGAGAGAGAGAGATTAAACTATCAAGAGAGAAACACGTCGAACGAATCCCTACAATAAACCCACGGGTGGAGAGAGAGAGAGAGAGAGAGAGAGAGAGAGAGAGAGAGAGAGAGTTAAACTATCAGAGGAGAAAAACGTCAGGCAGATCCCAATAAACCCATGGAGAGAGAGAGAGAGAGAGAGAGAGAGAGAGAGAGCATTAAACTATCAAGAGAGAAAAAACGTCGAACGAATGCCTACAATAAACCCATGAAGACACAGAGAGAGAGAGAGAGAGAGAGAGAGAGAGATAACCCTCACCTATCAAGAGGCCATCATCTGTGAGTGCGTGTGTGTTTGAACGAGCGTACGTGCGCGTAGCAAGATAATGAGTGACTGATAATCGATACAGAAACTTCTTGTCTACATCCTCCTTAGTCCCGTTCCATGACCTTCAACGAGAAATGAATAATTCAGCTGGGTTTACTCTCCATTCTACATTGCGTTGTTCATGTAACTAAAGTTACTCTTCACATTCTTTTTTTCTTTTCGATGCCGATGATCTTTTTTCGTCCACACTCCCCGAACGCAACCTTTTTTTTTTTTTACCTGAACTATCGCGTTATAAATAACTATTCGTTATTGATTTCACAGACACGCGAATGACCGTCATAATCAAGGCAACAGTTTTGAAATACAGTGCAATCAGCGACAGCTTGTCGAATATTTTTGCAGTGACAGCAATCAAGCATCGGTTATTTTCCCCGATATGTGACGTGTAGCGGATTCATATAAATACGTCATGTTAGCGCTGTGCCCATACGGCCAGGACGCGAAAATAAAACAAGTGAAATAAAATGTTCAAAATCAAATAGCAAATGAATTCATTACACCTCAATTACTAAGTAAAAACCAAAGCATTACGAAGCCCACCGATAACTAACTAAATCATAATACTATCAACATTTAAATGTCTTAAAAAAATTAATTTCTGGATTTTGTCGGTTGCATGCTCTTAAAACGAAATAAAAACACGGCAATAAGAAGAAAATTAAAACTTCGAAGGGGTAAAACGGCAAGAATACTTCGGCCATACGTAATTAAAAGAGCTGATCGATGGTGTTACTTCTCGTAATAAAAGAGCAGAGCGGAAAAAAGATAGAGGCAGAAACATCAGAGACTCGTATTATCCCACGCAAGAAAACCAAATCACAAAGTACCCACCGTATCAGCATCTGCGACAGAAATGTTTTCCTTCTTTTTCCGGCGTCCATCATTTTCCAAGGAGAGTCTCCACGAGTCCCGTACACGTCATTACATATGCAACAATGTTGTGGTTTGTTTCACTTGTTAGTTTTACGGGTAGTTCAAGGCAAGGAAGGTGTCCCGCACACAGCTCCGGAAACTCCCGGCAAAAGTTCTGACTCTAAAATGAACGCAAAATGTCAAATGAGAATAATAAATAGAGAGCAGAGAACGGAACGATTACTTCAACAAACAAAAAGACAGAGAGACAGAGAGAGAGAGAAGAGGGAGAGAGAGAGAAAGGAAGGTGCCTCATAAGCTGCCATGTGTTTATGAAAGTCAACCCAACTTACATACAAAGCATCTTAATATCTCCGGCTCTCTGAGCCTTGTCGGAGCTCACCAAGATGCGACAGCGATCATCTTTCATATTCTTTTGAGGCATTACATTCACATACATACATACATACATACACATATATAATATATAGATCTATATATAAATAAAGACAAAATCCACCAAGGGAAGAGAAACAATGGAATGCTGCAAGGCCTTTCGACTTATAGTCCTTTGCTTTACTTAGTAAAGGACTATAAGTCAAAAACCTGCAAACCTCTATGCTCCTTCGTAATTTTGTCTTTATGTATATAATCATCGCGTTCCATATTTTCGTGATTCAGTTACACACACACACACACACACACACACACGCACACACATATATATATATATATACATATGTATATATATATATTTCTCAAGAACAACACGACTACGGTTCGTCAAATTAATATGCAATCATATTTTTGTAGTATAGATTCAAATTTGTTCAAATTGTGAAGCAAGGTAGCTTAGGTGAGCACTCTGGCTCATCCCGACTTGCTTAAAATAATAACTTACTTTTATTTCCAATTTTTCTTTCCATTTTTCATATATGATTAAATTTCCTCTGAAAAGTTTGTATCAAACATTCATTGGCAAAGCTGCTACGTTTACAAGTGAATTTATTTATTTATTTGTCGTGTAAATTACAACATATCAATTGTCAGAGGCCTCCGGCAGATAGAATAGGAAAAGTAACGAACGTAAAATAATAGCGCTGAACAGCTGATATTCCTTATATTTTATACAGTTGTACATACGTGTGTGCGTGTGTGAGTATATATATGTATACATATATATATAATATATTTATATTATATTTATATGTCTTATAAATAAAAAACCGCATCCAAAAGCTTTCCACTACTCCGCCTCACAATCGACAAACCAAAAAAAAAAATATCCACAACAACAATACTGACATGCATAACAAGAACATACATTCATATATTTAGCCAGTACGAATGCACAAATCAGTGTCATTAATTTTATTCTACAGATAAGCACATTCACCAAATAACCCAGACCAACTCCCCAAAAACGACTCCAGCACCCCCTTCCCCTAAACTTGGTCGCATTTCCATTTCCAACCACATCGCCCCTCATCTCTTTCCCTTCACCCCCCCCCCCAACGACAGCAAGTACTGTCGAGCTGCCTTCCTCACATCACGGCGGTGAGACGCGCATACAACGCATACCTCTTGTGGCACCAGTCACACACACACACATACACATCTGCTTACCATAACTAAGAAGTTCCTAACCCCAGCGCATAGGGTAAACTATGCCCCAAACTACTTCCCCAGATCCCGAATAGCCTTCTCGGGAGGAGGAATGACACACTCCCGACTGCCTCCTCCTCCTCCTCCTCCTCCTCCTCCTCCTCCGTGTTGTTGGTGATGTTTTCGCTTACAGGAACATGCGATTAGTTTTGTCTGTCGCACACACAGACCCAAAGAAAAAATAACAGAACGTTAAACTTCCAACTCTGTTTACTTTTTACCCCCATGACATAAACCATACAGTAGGCTACACAAGATTTATGAATATTAAACATAGCCGTACAAATAGTATAATAAAAACTTCTGATTACACAACGAATGGTAAAAACTAATATCAGCTACCACATTGTAATTATGTATATATATATATATATATATATATATATATATATATATATATATATATATATAATGTATGTATAATAATATATATACATATATATATATATACAAAATATATATATATATACATATATATATATATATATATATATATATATATATATTTATGTGTGTGTGTGTGATCTGGGCGATGTAATGTTATCAATCTAATATTTCTATCAAATGGTACAAATCATATTTAGATAATTTTGATTCAAGGGCAAAAGAAAGCACAAAAGTGGTAAACAAATAATTCTAAAATAAAAACAAGACTTTAATAGTATCAGTCAAAACACCAAAACTAGGAAAACTCTCTCTCTCTCTCTCTCTCTCTCTCTCTCTCTCTCCTCTCTCTCTCTCTCTCTCTCTCTCTCTCTCTCTCTCTCTCTCTCAGAAGACTTTTAAAGGTTTTGGTGACATTTACATAAAGCGTTAAAATTTGCTATCAAAAGACTTTCCATAACAGAACTGCATTGCAATCCTATCCATAAGGAATGCACTAACTTCTACAAATGATGCAAACTCTGCTATACCGCTATTACCATTAAAAATAAAATACTTCCCCATTAAGCCCGATCCTTGCAAATTCGTAGAGGTCTCTTTTCCCGATTTGGTATGTCAACACAATTTCCCTAAGAATATATAAAATCTATTAAAATCTTGATACAATCTGCCTTCTCGCATTGGCCAAAATAGATAAAAATACATCTGTGGCAACTACATTATTCATATTTCTGCAAAAGGCCTCCCATGAGCTTTTGATCTTTCAACCCGAATTATTTGAAAAACGAAAAAAATTCTTCCAGTTAAGGAAAGAAGTAAAATCCAAAATCCGAGACCACAAGTGAGGTAACCTTTTTCAACCCTCGAAATCCTTTTATATAATTACAATTATCTCCATCTATGTCACTCTCCCCTTCCTTCACCCCATCGACGCTCCATCTTTTACCGTTGCGGCAATTCTTCAAATATACTCCTCCATCCTACTTTTTTTTTCCTTTTATTCCTCAATTCAGTTTTTTTTCGGTGCAGTAATCTTTTATTCGACCATTTCTCTCCCACTCCCTCGTTTGTTTTTTATCATTTTTACCCTCCGTGTGCCGTTTCCTTTAATTATTTCTGAGGTGAGAGTAAGATTAAGCTATAAATAGAGCGTATTTATTACCCACCAAATCCCTCTCTCTCTCTCTCTCTCTCTCTCTCTCTCTCTCTCTCTCTCACCCTTCCGCAGTATATTCTCTCTGGTCACCCTTTAGGGTAATGTCATTAATACATAAATCATAGATACGGGTGGCAATGTGTGCCGTGACTCCGCTGCTACGGTGCTTTTAGTCGAAGTGTCTTGGTCTACTGCGCTATTTATTAACAAAAAATCTAATATAGATTTCATGCCCTTTTTGATACCGACAGACACTGGATTTATTTGTGAGCGGTAGGTCAGACGCAGAGCACAAACCTTACAAACCAGAGTCACTCATCCATGCGCGCACATATACGCGCACACACACATGCATGTATACGTGTGTATATACACACATACACATGCATGTATACATGTGTATATGTGTGTGTGTGTATGAAAAGAACGACACTGGCGTTAAATCGCAGGAAAAAAAGACCAAAAGAATATAATTTAATGGGGTTCTTAGTTGAGGAAAACCGGCCTTTTCAAAATAAGTAGGTTAAACGATTCAGGAATTACAGAGAAGAGACTGAAACGACACAATCTTGAGTGGACGTTTTCCATGTGGCACCCAGGAGAATTCTGCATACTTCAAAAATAAGACCAAAATATCAGAATTGAACTTTGAATTTTTTTTTCCTATTTACATAAATCAGCAATTCTTTCCACCCATTCCTTGCTGAGATATCAAGGCTAACTCTGTTCTCTTTCAGTCTCATTGTTTATTAGTAACATTTTAATATAAAAAGTAATATTGACAGATAGATGGACGGTGAAAAAATATTCACCGAGAAGTGTTGCAACGTTTCACACACACAAACACAAAGAGAGAGAGAGAGAGAGAGAGAGAGAGAGAGAGAGAGAGAGTTTACATTAACGCTCTAGTTAGATCGTCATCCTCTGTCTGCTGAAAGATCGCCCCAGCCTCTGTTTGCTCTGTAGATATTATCTCAGGCATTGCTCTGGATAGCTTCTAAACTGCATGAGGTCTCCGCTCTCTTGATCTTTCTGCGTCAGGTTTCTCCATCCGAAAGATAATGGGTCAGCCGATTTCAGCATTTCCTTTCCAGCAGTTTTTCAAGAATCTTTTCAACCAGCTCCTTTTATAATGTGGGAATTCCATTACTTAATAAGAAAGGTCCATTGATTCACTTTCCATGGTAAAGGCTATACGTGTGATCATACTAAATAATGTAGGAAGATCGTAAACATAATATAATCTTGTTCAGCAGTAGAAAGCAAATGAACTACTTACAGCGGATATAAAAAGGATATTGGTTCAAGTAATAGTTGCAGCACTGAATGAGAATATTTGATTAAATAATGTAGTAAGATCGTAAATATAACATTAACTTGTTCACCGGTAGAAAGCACATTAACAACCTACTGTGCAGTACATATGAAGAGGACATTAGACCAGGTAACAGCTGCGGCAATGAATGCGACCAGGAATTTACGTAAGGTATACGTGACACTAAACTCCACCTGCCAAATCACTAATGATGTAGAAATCATTAAAACTTCAAAACCAGACTCAAGCTGAAACTCCAATTTCTTTGGAGCTTTCGACGATATTAGACTAATATAAATGAACTATCCTGACGTCATCACCTCTAAAGTGTTAGTTTCTTCTTAATGAGTTGCCAAATTTTGGAAAGAACTATTGTGGAGATCTGTCCATACTATAATTATAACTGACACTAAATACGTCTAACAGTTTAGTTTCGTGGGACTATTATCGATCATCTTACTTCTTCGTTTTTTTTTTTTTTGTCCAAAGTGTAAAACAAAACGAAAATACGATTATCATCAAAGTTGCAGCTGTTAAATATCCTGCCTCATTTGTTTTCCGAAGTCCTTGTTTAGCTATCAACCTCCTTGCGCTGAGCCATCTATTGCTATCATCATTAGTGACGTTATCTTCTCGGGATGTCAATCCATCCTTTGCGAGGGATGTTCTAATGGTGTGGATGAATTATTACGGGATTATTTGAATCTGCCGTAACTACCGCAAAAACACTGATCTTCCAGTAATTTCATGATTCTCTAATTATTTTCATTTATTTAATATATGTTAATTTCACGATACTCTAATGATTTTCAATTATTTAATATATACATATATATATATATATATATATATATATATATATATATATATATATATATATATATATATATATATAGAAAGAGAGAGAGAGAGAGAGAGAGAGAGGAGAGAGATTCTACTGGCCACATTTACCAGAAGTATACTTGAATCTTTAATAGCCACAATAACCTAACTTCTCGACTTTCTCACGCCACTAAGGATGCGCTTTTCATCCAAGCCGGGAATAAAATGTAGAACTTTTCATCTCCCGTTGCAGGATTCGATCCTAAGAAAGAGAGGCTCCAAGGGCGACGTGCAACACACGTCGCTACAAAGGAATCATCTGAAAAGACTGCATCAGAGTGTCATCCCTGGAACATTTCGAAAGTGGGATCGAGTCCTGTCGCGGGATGTGAAAGTTTCTTCACTTATTCCCCCACATGCCGAGCGAGAAGGAGACATAGAGAGTTAAGAGAAACATCAATGTTTCATCATAAAATTCTAGATAACTCATCATCTTGAAACATTTCTGACGCTTCAAAAACTTATTGATTTCGGGAAGTAAATAATAAGAATAAAAGATGTCCACAGAAGAAGGGTGGCTGGAAAGGGGAATGGACTCTTCCTCCTCTTCCTTTCAACTTCATGGAAAGTGTAGACAGAAGACAAGAGAATAATATATGTCGGGACCTCTTAGGTAGTTAAGAAATTCTTTTCCAATTTCAAATATTCTTCACTCGCCGCTTCAAATGCCATCATCAGTTATGCATTCACCTCATTCTCAGGTATGATCGCAGGTATAACTATGAGATGAGCGCCTCACTTTCTTGAACAATGAGTCACTAGGAAAATATAATTTAGACAGACGGCGGTGTTGGTTCGTGTAAGTATGTATGTATACGTACGTAAGTATGTACTGTATGTATGAATGTATGTATGTATGCATGTATTATGTGTGTATAGTGTAAGAATAAACTATTTATTCATCATACACACACACACACACACACACACACACATATATATATATATATATATATATATATATATATATATATATATATATATATATATATATATGTGTGTGTGTGTGTGTGTGTGTAATAATATAAATCAACAATACTCCTCCCTCCCTTTGGAGGCGTTACCTCCAATGTTTTCAGGAACTATTGATGGGATGAAGCTGCTAGCACCAAGCCCTGACCGATGCCATGACGTTCAGAGTAGGTGTGTGTGCGTGTGTGTGGAAGGGCCGTGGCTTATGGACCAATACCTTCTAGATTTCACTGGTGGTTACCCACGCAAACACTGACCAGAACCAATTTTGCTGAAAATCGCTGATCGAATGATCGGCACTATGCTGCCAGGGTAGAAAATTTCCCGAAAGAGCTAAGATTTGGTAAAGAGGGTTTATCCTATACTGAGTAAATAAAGAATGAATGAACACATCATAGATCGTCACTTAAATTTTTCTAATGCTACAATATATATATATATATATATATATATATATATATATATATATATATATATATATATATATATACACACATATATAATAATAATATATATATATATATATTTATATATAATTATATATATATGCATATATATATCTGTAACTCCATAGGGTGATAACTTTCTGTATTTACGCTTTGGTTCTGAGATGGCGTTGATAATCCCCTGTTCCTGATCCCCATGATGGTTTTAAGGCCTTACATACAGCCGGTATTCATTATCCCTTTACGGTTACCCATCCATAAACTCACATGGTCTTTATTTACTTAAATATAGTTATCAGAAGGCAAGTGATATATATATATATATATATATATATATATATATATATATATATATATATATATAACTCTATATATATATCTACTGTATATATATATATACATTAACTAATTAACTTACAGTTACGTACACTTACACCCTTCACATGTGTAAGTGCATAAGAATTTATTACCGCTCAAACTGAACCTCTACACTGACTGTTAGGCATGAAGACGAATTACACCAAAATATAACATAAAAAAACTAGGAATGCAAGAGATGAGAGGAGGAGAGAGAGAGAGAGCGGGAATCACGTCAACCTCCTGCAATCATTGTCTTGTGCATCCCGGAATCCGTCACCCGAAGGGACAATGGGAGGGTGATCGCAACAGCTAAAGAAAAAAAAAAGAGAACAGGAATGAAAATTGGCTAAACAAGTGAGAAAGCAGGAAAAGGGACGAAATGCGAATTATATCTTCTGGTCCTGTCCTTTCTATCTATCTCTGTCTGTACTGCTGATTAAAGAAATGCACCCTTGACTTTTACGGGTCTCTCTCTCTCTCTCTCTCTCAATAACTACAGAGATACTCCAATACTTCACTGTTACTACATTTTAAACTTGTAAGATGACACTATAAGGACTACCTCCAACTTTCAACTTGATGGCTTAGGAAAATAATAGAAACCACTGATTTCTATTAAGAAAATTCAAAGCATCTCCCGATTTCTCAAAACAAAAGCTGTAGATTGTAGCAACATATTAACTCTTATTATACTCGAGGTCCATGTCAGTAGCAAAGAAACGTCATCCCTGAGAAATAAAAGTGTTTGGTCCAATGGAAAATTACCCTTCGAAATGCGAACACGAAATATCTGCCGTCCAAACACTTGACGACTAGGCTAATGTGATGCTAACAATGTATGTTTGGACGACCAGACGAATGTAATACTAATAACGTATCAAAATTTTGAATAAGAATATTAAAACTGTTCTTCAGGTCTACCTTTGCAAAACTAAACCGCGTTGAGGAAGATCAAGGCTTTAAAGGGTAAAAATGTCATTCACTAAGTTAGATCACAAAAGCAGATGTATAGGAACGAGTACACATTCCACAATTTCGTGCTTATGGAAACTGAAGCCTGAGGATAAGGTCCTGCGTGGATGTATCACAAGGAGGGGATGCCGTTCTCAGCTACTAAGAAATGCCAGGCAAACCTCAAGTACTTACCATGGAAAGCCTTCTTCGTATTTGATTGCAATAAATCGGCGCCATTTTCGCTTCTTCAGTTCTGAAAAGAAAGCGAGGTAGAGGTCAAGTAAAATAGCAGTCAATGACTTCTGTTCTCAATTTTTTTTAAAAGGGGGTTCCTAAAAACTCAGTCTAGGAAATACCCAGGTTAAAAGGTAAAATGCGATGTAACGTTTTCGTAAATTACAAATAAACTTATGGTAATGAAATCTATAAAAGAAAATTTATACATATTTTATGCATAAAGATATATATACATATATATATACATACATATATATATATATATATATATATATATTATATGTATATATAATATATATATTTACATATATACATACATATATATAAATATAAATATATATGGAAGGGGAGGAAACCCTGAGAACCGAGCATGATAAACCAACGGATTATATAACAAAAATTACTACCTATACAGTGTTTATGTTCAAGTCAGGAATCATTACACCAAAATTGCCCTCGGTACAATTAGAATTTCGCTAAATTGGTAGGGTTGGCATCCCCTGCAGAAAAACGCAAATAAATAAATAAAAAAAACGAGGGGAAACTGATTCATTTCCCTCTTTCCCATAAAGTTCTGCCCCCAAGCATCATTCAGAAAACAGAGCATATCATGGCCTGATAACGCCTGTTGAGGAGACGGCCATTATATTTCATTTCGAAGATATTCGCCTGATGGAGAGGCAATGTAATCAAATTACCTCCAAGTTCAATGGAAAATCTCATTCGTCCCCTTTTATACTGTGTTATCAATAATGACAAAGGCTTCCCTCTTGCTTCCTCTCCCTATTTTCGTATATCACCTGTCGGCCAAATAAACCAATAACGCTCTTACTCAAAAATTACCTGCATACATTTACTTGCCATCCGGGCCAGCGACGACACTAAATAGCAGAGGGCAGCGTCACTGCACTCGTGGCTGGAGAACCTCATCTCCCTCGCATCAACATCTCCATAGCGGGGTCCTGGGAAGAGGATGATGGATGCCACTTAGATCTGGCGTCACGTGAAGACTGGGCTGTCGTGGAACAGAGAGAGAGAGAGAGAGAGAGAGAGAGAGAGAGCATCTGTCAAGATTACTGACATTAAATATTCTTCATCTACCGGATGGAAAGCTTCACTCTTCACAGAACAGCCAACAAATAATTACACCAGAATAAGTTTTAACCAATACAATAATAATAATAATAATAATAATAATAATAATAATAATAATAATAATAATAATAATAATTACAGACATGATGATACACGAAGAGAAATATAGACGAAGATTATTTTTTTGTAACAATGTCTTAGCCTTTAATTCTCCTCCAAGGCTTTGAAGCAAACGTACGAATCTTCAACTTCGTGGCCAATGCGATGAAATTAACCTCCGGAAATACCTATAGTACGGACACGGGTGCGTGTCAAGGGGTGGGATGGGTGTGTGTGTTTTGCTGACACTGTGGATTACAGTTGGTAGTGGGCGTTAAGTCGAGGAAGCTAAACGTCTGATTATATTCCTTAATGTCCTTCTTCTGCATCTTCTAATTCCTTTTTCGCAGCTGGTATGCGCAAGGCTAAAGAAGTTTATCATGTGTGTTCAATCGTTTACCTTTGTTTTTCCATCTTCAAATTTATTACACTTCTCTTTGTCCCTTCTCTTTTTTATTATGTAGGAATTCGATCTTATGGCGCTGTTTCATCCAATTATTGTCTTTTAGACTTTACCTACATAAATGACCTTACATTATAACTTTAAAATTAAAATAATTAGCCTGCCTTATTCAATTACCGTTTTACTAAGAATTACCCCATTTTTCCTATCTAGATTTCCCGACGACGCAACGGTCTCCAGTAACGCAAAAGAAGAAGAAGAAGAAGAAGAAGAAGAAGAAGAAGAAGAATGAAGCTGATTGCAAGGGTTGTCAGATGTCTGCTCGAGGTTAAGCCACACCATAATTTCCTTTTCATTTCTACGTAAGCTCTAACTTATATTTAAATGCAGATTATTCACTGGTTACTTATTTATACAGTATTCAGTTTTACTCACCTTCTCTGTGATACTTCCATACATGAGTAGTTCATTTATTGTAACACTGACAGTCAACAATGTAGCCTTTTGACTGGTTTGTAATAAAGAATATGCAATATACGATTCAATGTCTACCATAAACAAATAAAAAATGCGCCGAAGTTTCTTCAGCGCAATCGAGTTTTCTGTACAGCCGCTACTGCTTATAATCAAGGCCACCGAGAATGGATCTATCTTTCGGTGGTCTCGGTATAATGCTGTATGAGCCGCGGCCCATGAAACTTTAATCACGGCCCGGTAGTGGCCTATCCTAAATCGTTGCCAGAAGCACGATTATGGCTAACTTTAACCTTAACTAAAATAAAAACTACTGAGGCTAGAGTGGTGCAATTTGGTATGTTTGATGACTGGAGGGTGGATGATCAACATACCGATTTGCAGCCCTCTAGCCTCAGTAGTTTTTAAGATCTGAGGACGGACAGAAAAAAGTGCGGACGGAGAGACAACGTCGGCACAATAGTTTTCTTTTACAGAAAACCAAAACTGACCTTAAAATGACGAATAAATGATGGGAACATCAAGGATGATCATAGGACGTTTTAATACCTGACTTATTTCCGCTTGCAAATAAATAAAGTCCAAAAAAACAGCCATAAATGCAAAATCAAACGTTTCAAACTGTGACTGAAGAGTCCCAGAAAGAATATAAGGTATCCACTTCCTTTCATTTTCTCAGCTATGTCTCTTTCTTGATAAACTTCCCTTAGGGTGATTTAAACGGAATCGTGAGGTTTTTTAATTTATGAAGATTACAGTGTACACTTTACCCAACATCGGCGACGACACAGACATGATTCAAATCCAGGCGCCAAACGCTCATGAACCCTGAAAAAATGCACGAGAAGACTCTCAAAATGCTTACAGTCCAAGCTACCTTCGGGCATAGCACAGAGTATCAGTCAGCAATGGTGTCTGCCATCTTTAACAGGTGACAGATGATGGTCTATGATCCACAGCAAATCAGCCGTTTCCTGTCCGATTTATTTACAAATGAAGGTAGGAAATAACAAAGCCTGAGAAATACAGCGCAGTCTGGAACTTCCGTTTCCGCCATTACCCTCCTTGCTAAATCCCGTGACGCAATAAACGAGCCTGTCTAATCTTGAGATCCAGGAGCCAGGGTAATACGTGCTTCCTGCGCTCGCTAGTTTAATACCAATGACTGTCACTCACGGAGCATCGAAAGCTTGGACTCGCAGAGATAATGATATCAACGAAATTGGATTTTCTTATGAACAAATGTCACAATAGCTGTGCGTTACATAAAAGGTAATAAGAATAATAGAAACCTTTTATCACAGTGAGATTGCACCGCTGGGGACCAGATGTTCCCTTAATGTAAACCGGTCCCATCAACAAAATGGGAAATAAGTGTACGTCCCAGGTGACTGTACGTAAGAGTTCATTAATTTTAAGTCAAAGGGATATATTGTGTCAGAAACAGGATTCCAGTATCTCGACATATTTTAGACTAAGTATTAGTTGTTTGGAATCCCTTGAGGATTCGACTTTCTACATCACACAAGACCACGCGAGGGCAGACATACACACAGACAGACAGGCAGACACACACAGACACACACACAAAACACACACACACACATATATATATAGATATTTATCTATATATAATACACACACACACACACACACATATATATATATATATATATATATATATATATATATATATATATTTATATATATATATATATGTATATATAATTACATATGCATACTAGACCCTCAGAGTTCAATAAATTCCAAGAGCTTTGTATCTGTATTCTAATAAAGTAAAACCAAGGAGAAAAAAAAAAGTAACTGTGAGCGACGCTTGAAAAATTTACTAATTCATGCGGAAGGATTCGTTGACTTCCGCTCGATTCATTCGCATGTTGATTAATCAGAAACCTTACAGAGGAAAGTGTCGCATAATTTAAAAGTTACAGATGGACTACAGTAGGTACAAAATTTTGAAAACGCTATGCGAAGCAGACTTGCTGATTACATATATATACAAGGTATTCGGCACCTTAACGCAAAACTGTTTTTGGGTATCTAGAACCAAGTAGAAAGAGGGTCAGGTATCTTGAATAGGGACCTTTTCATGTATCTTGAGGAAAACACTTTTAAAATATGAAAAAAAGCTAAATTAAGTACCTCAAGAGACAGGTACGTGTGGAAAACGTTCAGGACAAAAATAATCAAATCTATCTTACCCATATGAAACAAAGACGGTAGACGGTGAGACCACCTTAATAGATGAAACCTCTCAGCTTTCGGCGCACTGGAAAAAAAAAAATCGTAGCCACTGCCGCAATAGGACACATGTCACTTTCTTTAACAACTTTAGGGAAAATAATTTTTTAAGGATAGTTAATACGAGACAAGAAAATAATTCGATTTATTCATCACTTTAACATAAGAAAAACGCACTCATTTTAAAAACTGTGTCCTGGTTGAAAATATCTAGGACAAAAACACGAAGAAAACTTTGAGGTTTCATGAAAACTAAATAGATACATCTAAGTTTAAATTTAACCTAATAACTGAAGAACAGCAATACAAAAGAAGAACTAACTGCGCGGTTTAAAATAAAAAAAAAACAATGATGATAATATTGATAATAATACTTGACGTACACTCCCTTCAAGGCTTCATAAACATGCAACGATTTAGGCAGAAAAAACGCCGAGGGAAAAAAATTCTTAAAATGTTCAGCAAGTGGTTTACTTATTTGCTCTCTTCTCGCTTAAGAAGACCGCACCAGGTACACTCATTAATTAACGACTTTTCAAATGTCTTAATCGATATAACGATCACCGCGGCGAGAGCGCCGAGAATATTTAAAGAGGTGGCAGCGCTCTTGCCGACGGCATTTGCCGACGTTCGCCCGTCTCATTAAGCTCCATGAACAACGAGGATAAAAAAAATTGATGCCGAAGATAATTGCTCCAGGAAATTTCAGATCGACGCATGATGTGTCTGCGGGAATGAGAGTAACGCGGAATTAACAGCACCTTCGAATTTGATAGAGTGAAATACCTCTTCACAGGGTTATAAATCTTTGCCATAGTTTTATTTTTTAAATTTATATGCATGTTTTTGCATGCATACGAGTAAATCGCGATTTTAGATTTATTTGTGATGCACTTTTTATCACCATCTCTCTGTTTACAGGTTAATAATCATTATTTCTATGTCTATTCCTTGTGCATAATCACTGGGAGAATCACTTAGCAATTCCTGAATAAAGGGGCGTCGATAACCACTGTTGTTGTTAGGCAGTTTAGTGCTCATAATCAGGCTATTAATCAATCGAGGAGAATTATTCAGTTCTCATCAAATCCTCTTTCACAGTGCCATGATCATGGCTCCTTGGACTTCAGGTGTGCCCACTGCCGTTCCCCGAATCATTCCATGAATGATTTTAGTGAAAACTCGCGTCCCCCGCAATTGTTCATACTCTAGTAATATAAAATAAATCTTAAAAGTACTTCAAAACAACAAGACAATGAGATCAGGCTCTCCAACACGTAGGTCTAATTTTGATCACTAATGCCCCGGGTGTAACAAAAGCCACAGTAATCACCGGCTTCAAGAGAAAATGTTAATATACGAAGAAAATATGCATACGCGATCCTGATATGAAATTATATTGAAAAATGAGAGTCTAAGCCAAAAAGCATCTGCAGATGACGGTGACCCTGCTTCCTGCTAGAGATTTCATGAGGCTTGAAAAGGTCAGGGCCATGATGTCCATGTTCATTCTAAGGCCTCCGCTTTTAATATTTTTCGGATGGAATGTGGTGTAATGTGTTCTGTGATTCAGCCTAAGAGGAAAAAGGGGTATAAATAAATGCATAAGGTTTAATAAACTTACAACGTTTCGACACAAAGCCAAGTACATGCAAATATCTTTAAGAACATAGAATTTACTGTAGTATTGGTGCCTCTTGAAGTAAATGGCTGCAGCAGAAGATATACTAAGTACAAGAAATTAAACAGAGGCGGCAATGAACAAAACTAAATCATCTGACACAGGAGACGAACTGAACCGAACCGTGACGAGAATCAATGAACCCCAGTGAATCTTTTAACACAGCAAACAAGGACCCAAACAGAACCATTCGACATGGGATGCAATAACCGATTAACGCAAAAAGCAACACAACTTCGGAGGTTCCTCTCAAGAGCTCCACGACTATGCATTGCTGAACGAGGCCGAGCGGTATGCGACAGAGTTTGTTGCCAATCGATAGGGATCTTGAATGCTATTTTCATCCTTGCTCATCTTCACAATATATTCTGGAACTTCGAGAGTTTCTCTTCCCACAGTCCTCCAGACTCAAATACATGGAGTAGGTTTACTATTTTGTAAAGAGAAGGAGCTAATTAATATATATATAATTCTGTGTATTAAGACTGTATGGGATGCTTACGATCCATCGCGAGACTGCCTCCGGGAGGTCTAGTGCGATAAGCAGATAAAAAAAGGAACACAATGAGGCCCGAGAGCCAGAGTGAGTTTTATAGTTAAGTGAAACTACAACACTACAATCTCCATGATAAAATCCCGGCTCAGAAATAAATAATAAAAAAAAATATGTTTGAAATCCCAAACCATCACAATAAAAAAAAATACAATACAGCAAAAACAACCATGTCACCTTGAAAAGAACGACAGAATTACCAGAAAAATCACAAAATCAATCATATCAAATTGCAGAACGAAATCGATTACCAGAACGATGAGAGAGAGAGAGAGAGAGAGTGGGGGACAGAATTTTTCTCTTCCTGGTATTTCACTCAACAAAAGTTGACAAGGAATTCCAAATAAGTAAATCCGCTAAAACATTGCAAACCACTTGTCAATCTCGCAGTAATGAGAACTTCACAGTCGTGACAGCGCTTATTCAAATTGAAGTGAAAAAATTAATTTTTTGAATACTTTTGTCAGATACACCGCGATGAGCTCATGAAATCTCTAAGGCGGCCGAATTATTGACAAGTCACGTGGGTGGAGGAGCGAATGACTGAAAGGAGAGGAGGCGACATACACAAGCTATCGAGACCAACTCAACAAGACTGATCACTCCATTCTAATGACTCCATACATATATGAGGCATATCTCTGTCTCTCTGTCTCTCTCTCTCTCTCAGCTCACATTTCATTCACATACCTGCCCGACAGAATATTATATATATATACAGTAATATATATATATATATATATATATATATATATATATATATATATATATATATCTATATATATATACACACACACACACACACAAATATATATATTTCTATGTTATTGTATCAAAGTCTACTTCTAATTCTACAACATAAATTTACTTTGAAAGGTATTCCACAGCCGAGGAGAGAGAGAGAGTTCAAATAATCAGAAGTGTAAAACTATGTTATTCAAAGCATGCCAAACTTCCGGAGAAGTGCAGCAAATATTTAAAGCGGAGCTGTTTAACAGTAAGTGCCAGACGACAGAAATGGATGTCAGGAAGCACGTAGATAATTTCGAAACCACGATATGCGTACTTTATTCAACACTCCTCTCCCAAAAATTCACCCAGAAGCCTCTAAAGTAAACAGCATTTTTACAAATGCCCCGGAGGAAAAGACTGTCTTTATAAAAGAATGTGGAAAAAGTTTTATTTCTTATATTACAAACCAACAATTTTGACGAATTGCCGTGATACAATGATTTTTTAATCACATTAGCATCATGAAAAAACCTGAAACAAGAGAAAACAAGTAAAAAATAAGCCGAGGTTTCTTCGGCACAATTGAGTTTTCTGTACAGCGTATAATGCTGTATGAAGCTCTCAGACACGGTCCATGAAACTCTCAGGCGCGGGCCACAGAACTCTCAGCCACAGCCCGGAGGTGACCTGTGTTGTTGGCACCTTATAGTGGTGCCAGACGCATGATCATGGCTAACTTTAACCTTAAATAAAGTAAAAACTACTGAGGCTAGAGGGCTGCAATTTGGTATGTTTGATGATTGGAGGCTGGATGATCAACATACCAATTCGCAGCCCTCTAGCCTCAGTAGTTTTTAAGATCTGAGGGTGGACAGAAAAAGTGCGGACGGACAGAAAAAAAGCCATCTCAGTAGTTTTACAGAAAATTAAAACCAAGGTCAGAAAGCGGATTCCTTTGACTATTTCAAAATAATATGGCAAATACCTTCATTGACTACGTCGGGATCCGCACAAATTTTGACAATGTTGAGAAGACATAACCTACAGTCAGATTTTCTTTGGAGAATAAGTTACTAAATTTGGCCCCTAAAATATAAGGTGATGGTGGGAAAGGTTTCGGCTTTTTGTGCTTGGAAGATCTGAAACAAGTGGATCCTTCCCCCCAAAATGTTACATTTCCATTTCTACCAAATTTCAAAAACTTGTTTCCAGGCATGAGGGGTACTTTCGGTAAAATTCTAGTATGAATCCAGATAAAAACGACAAAGTACACATATTAAAAAAAAACAAAGCATACATCTTGACGATTTCACATAATATACAGGTTTATCAAAACATACAAACATTATAAAATTATCTTTTTTCCCGCAAACCGACATCGAGTAAAAATATAAAGCGGCAAAACGCAAACACCACTGCCAAGTTGATCTGATATGGTGGTTTGTCAAATGACACGATGATGATGATGACAAGAATAAAAAAATATTGATGATTTCACAACATTATTTTATCATGTTTTAGCGAATTTTGACATGCTTGCAGCATTACCTTACTGCAAGCAAATTGCAATATATTACAGGTTGAGTTTAAAGTGGTTTCATAAACGAGAGCTTTTAATTCCTCGAATCTGCTTTCAGTGAGCAAGATATACTCTTCTTTACTTCTAATCCGGCATTGCTTCCGTTTCTGCATTACAGAATTCTCGGCTTCAAATTCTGCAGAAAAAGTAATGGTAAATATTGACAAATCCCAACATAAATTGGTTAGTCGAATAAAAACCATTAAGAAAAGTAAAAGATCCAATAACCAAACACCACCTAGAAAACTTCCTCAGTTGACAAATTTGATAAAACGGTTTATTAAGCAAATTGCTTAAGGAAAATCATTTGAAAATAAAGAAAAAATTTGACATCCATTTCAATGAATAATTACATCATAATGACATAGAGCAAGGCTGACAAGTTTTATCCTTCTAAACTCCACTGGTAAATACTTACTATAACGTATAAACATCAAAAATTTAAAACTATCAACAAATAAACATTACAACAACACAGAATTCAAGGATGTTTATCATAAGTTATCTTCCTTCTTGTTCTTTTTATCAAGCCTGCGTTACAGAGTTGTTAGGTTACTTATTCTAACGGAATTATTTAAATCCGGTGGGTCCCCACAAGAGGCACTTTATTCTTCAATCTCTAATTAAGGAGGAAAATGTCCAAATTCCAAGCAACTCTCCTTTTTGGACATCAAACTAGCAGACTATAGACAATTCTCAGAGGAGAGAGTTACAAAAGAACTACTCGAGTTACCACTAAGTTTGAACTCTCCCTTCAGTATACGAAAAAGTTTCTTCGTCCATACGAAAACGTCTAAGTAAACTTTAACCTAGTACAAACAAATGCCTGAGGAGAGAGAGAGAGAGAGAGAGGGCGCAATTTCAAGAAACAAAACTTCAAAAAGTTGATGTGAGAACTCCAAAAAGTGCCGAATACAACGACTGGTACAGACTTGTAGTATGTAATACCTTAGTAGAACAAAATATTAAATCAACAGATGTGTCTGACATGCATATATCCAATTTATGATATTTGATATCCATCTATAACACTTACAAACCTCTTCGATAGGAAAAATATGTTTTGAATCATAAACTAACACCAATGCATAATAAACCATAGTCAACAGATTAAATTAAACAAATATATAAATTACCTACGTTAATTTTTCCTGAACAAGTGTAGGGAGAAAAAAGGCGTTTCTAAAAAATGCAGCAAACCACAGCAGTCCGGTGCAACCGGAAATGGATCGTAACATCCGAAAGTCAAAAAGATCAATTGAAAGTGCAATGCAGGGCAGACGAAATGAATCACTTACAGCAATCTAAAGTGATCTCTGGATATCACTTGCTCGAGTAATTTAAGTACCGCAAATTTCAATATAATATAGAAAAAAAAACCCGTCCAGAATCTCAACACAACGTACCAATATAATTATAATACTCTAAAATATACATTCAACCTGCGTGCGTTTAAATAACAATATATCATTAAATTTTTACTTAAAAAGTATTTACATACATGAAATTAATATCCACAATCAGTAATGTATTCATTACGAAATCAAATTATATTCTGGCTTCTTCATATGAAGTAAAATTGTAAACAGTATTCTATCATACTGGGACCATAATTAGTACTGGCAAAGGAATTCGTATGTGCATTGCTAACCATTACTTTTCTTTCGTTGTTATTCAACAAAAATTAACCGATTTCAAGCCAAATCAAGAAAAAGACGATTCTAATTATGTAATTCGTGCTGACATTCTCATCAAAAAATGAACTCTGGGCAATAATTATAAGCTCAATCTCGAATGGTCGGCATTTTAGTGATTTATTACCGAGATATCTTCCGGAGATTACCAGCTATGACGTTATTTTTACGGATCCCCATGTACTACATGACCTCTAAATCAGGACACGGTCATGCGAGAAATACTCGGCAGTGCAGTGAATGCTCTAGGAATAAGATAAGTATAATTTTCAACGGTTATTTCCCCCTTTAATGAATTATGAAATTTTACTTGACCTGCCCAGCAACTGAAAATGCAGACTCTTTATGAATTTCTGCACCGTTTAATGCTTTTTGTCTACAAGGGAGGTCAAAACTTGTCTTGAATTACATATCTGTATTATTTTACTATCTGCCTCTAACCAAACTTATAAGCTTTTGAAAATCCTGTTTCCGTGTTCCTGTTCCTTATAGCAACGCCGATTTTGGGTTTTCTGGTTTCTTCCTCTTCAGATTCAACCGTGTGTACACATACACTGAACTCCAACCAGTAATTTTGCTTCTGTTGAAAGGAATGAAAATAATAGTAGCCTTGCCAGTCTGAGTGGTGTGAGCATCGCCAAACAGACTGACCAGGAGATTCGAGGTAATTTACCATTTCCCCTACTATTACTGAAAAATCGACAAGGATATACAAGACTGGAAAGGACACAGCCAGCTCACTCCAGGCATGGCTAAGAAAATTTTAACGCGGGGCAAACGGGAGCAGTTCTTGCTACGTCAAGACCACTGAGGGGGGATGTGTGGAATATAAAAGTTTGATTCCTGAAGTGAGCGTTTGAAACCCAAAGCATCAGCAGATAAAGCAGGAACAGAGAAAGTATATTTGGTTTGGACTCGAAAAAAGTGAAAACGATAAAAGCAAATTTCACAGTGTTATTTGAACGTAAAGGTTGGCTATATGGAGGGAGATGACAGAGCTAGGAGGTTCAGACTTCGTGAAGTGAATGAGAATGAAATGTCTTATGGATATTTGAAAAAGGTCTGGTCTCTCAAAAACTAGTTTCACGAATCTAACCGTAACAGAAGGAACGAAATAAATTTTAGTTGTGTCCACTAGCGGATCCAGGGGGGGGCACCTGGGGACGTGCCCCCCATGAAAGATAATGAAGATTTACATAATAATAACAAGAGATATAAAAATGGAAAAATAATTTTAAAAATCGATTAAAAATATATAATAATATATATATATATATATATATATATATATATATATATATATATATATATATATATATATATATATATATATATATATATATATATATATATATATATCATCTCCCATCATTACAAGACATGTCTCAAAAATTTGAAGTTTTTGAGTTACACAAGCTCCTAAGATTGCCCATTTAATTCTGTCTTTTTGGTAATAAAGTCGTAGTCAAAGTGCATTTTTGGCTGAGAGATAGCGCTGGGAAGATTTAAGTCTAAATCAAAATCTCGGTGCAGTTATAGGAACTTGAAACTTTAAAACGCTTCTCCTGAAAAATCAAGATTTTGGAGTTACGACAGTCTTGTAAAGATGGAACTGATATATATATATATATATATATATATATATATATATATATATATATATATATATATATATATATATATATATATATAATACATGTGTGTGTATGAAAATTGGTGCCCGGCCTCCCCCAGTGAAATTTTTCTGGACCCGCTAGTGGCTGTGTCAGTAAAAAACATATGGCAAAATTAACGGAGATATGTTATGGCAAGAGTATATCTGATCTTCACTGTCTGGAGGCGAGAGTAAACATATAATGCAGTCACACTGGAAGTGATAAGAACCCATGAATATAATAAAGAGTAAATTTACGGATACACTAACTGCTATAATACTTTTCCAAGGACCCACCCTTATTTGGAGAATACGTATTATTGGTTCGCAATACTGCTGGTCGATCGATCAGTGAATTTAAGCAACGCTGGGGTCTGTTCAAAACCTGGGTGGGCCACCACCACGTAAAAAGACTCTTGATGCAGCTAGCAACATCACCCTACATATATATATGTGTGTGTATATGTGTATAATATATATACATATATATATACATACATACATATATATATCATATATATACATATACATATATATAGATATATATATATACATATACATGTATATATATATATATATATATATATATATATATATATATATATATATATATTGTAGGTTATGTTGCTAGCTCCCACTCTGCATCAAGAGTGTCTTTGCACTACACACACATATATATACATATATACACACAAACACTGAGTTATATATTTGTGTGCGTGTATGTATATGTGCTGTTTATATATATATATATATATATATATATATATATATATATATATATATATATATATATATATATATATATATATATATACATACTATTCGCCAAAAGATTGCCACATGCATTTTAGACGAGCAATTTGGAATAAATGGTCTATTTCAAAACTGGTAAATAGTCTTGCGCTACAGAAAAACTTTCCAAATTCAGTACAAAGGATACATTAATCGCAAACAAACCAATATACACTAAATTTAGCAGGAAAAAACTAATGTTCACTTCCTTTCATATTTCATATCTAAACCTTTTTCTCAGACACATCCTTAAGTGAAACACGTGTACATAAACTACAATAACCTTTATTTACATATCTACAGAGACAATCACTTGGTACGACCTCCGCGGCTGCTAACGCCCACGCAGGCAGCGTGGCCGGCTGCATCCACCAGCTGTGCAGGTTCTCCAGCAGGTATCTGTCCCACTCTTCAAGAGGGCTGACCTAATTCTCTATGGGTGGATGGCTGGTTGTTCCTTTATCTGTTGCACGCCCCAGTTGATCCCAAAATGTTCTATGGGGTTGAGATCTGGGCTCAGTGCAGGATGCCTCAGGACGTTCACATCCTGTCCTTCAAGGTAAGTAATCACCACACGTGCTCGATGGGCAGGGGCATTGTCGTCTTGGGACCGGAAATTATTGGCAAACAAACCACGATCCCATGGAAGAAGGTTCCGATCCAGCAACTGTCTGTACACGTCACCGATCACGTTTCGATCCAGAATGACAAGCTGACTCTTGCCATCTGCACAAATTGCAACCCACACATGGACAGATCCACCACCTCCAGCAACTCGAGCTTGTACACACTCGTCCCTGAGACATTCTCCAGCATGTCTGCGTACACGCCTCCCTGCATCTACCGGAAACAGCAGAAATCTGGATTCATCTCCAAAAACCACATGGTGCCAGTGTTGTACAGTCAGATTCCGGTGTTGCCAGGCCCAAGCCAGACGGCCTCTTTTATGTCTGGTGGTGAGCATTGGCCTCACAGCACATCTAAGGGCTCTGTAACCTATCACTCCCTATCTGCGATTCACTGTTCTGGTACTGGCCTGGTACTTACCTTGATGGACAGGATGGTAACGTCCTGAGGCAGCCTGCACTGAGCCCAGATATCAACCCCATAGAACATTTATGGAATCAATAGGGCCGGGCAATTAGACAAAGGGACAACCAGCCATCTACCCTTATAGAATAGGTCAGGCTCTCTTGGAAGAATGGGACAGGATACCTGCTAAGAACCTTGCACAGCTGGTGGACAGCATGCCACGCCGCCCGGTGGGCGTTATTGCTTCTCGCGGTGGTCATACCCGCTATTGACTCTGTAGATATGTAAATAAAGGTTATTGTAATTTATGTACATGTGTCCTACTTGCTGATATGTCTCAGAAAAGGTTCAGATATGAAATATGAAAGGAGGTGAACATTACTTTTTCCTTCCTAATTTTAGTGTATGTTGGTTTGTTTGCAACTAATGTGTCCTTTGTATTGAATTTTAAAGTGTAATTTCGTTACCTAATTCTTGAAACATAGCTTTATCCATGGGAAGTTTTTCTGTAGCACAAGAATACAACCTATTGTGTGAACAGACATTCTATTCCAAATTGCTCGTCTAAAAATGCATGTGACAATCTTTTTTTGGGGAATAGTAGTTGAATATATATATATATATATATATATATATATATATATATATATATATATATATATATATATATATATATATATATATATATACATATATATTTTATATACATATATTTATATTTATATACATACATACATATATATATATATATATATATATATATATATATATATATATATATATATATATATATATATATATATATAAAAATAATAGTCTGAAGAGATAGGGGAGGAGAGCAGCAGCACCGTGCCAGAGTACGGTCTGAAGTCACATATAGGAGGAGGAGGACGCTGAGAGCAACCGACAGATCGAGATGAAGCGAATCACACCGAAGTCATTATTGATGTCATTTGATGGGGCGTCGGAGAGACTCGTCAGAAGGTCATGAGAATTCTTAACTCGAGCCAAATCGAACGGGATGAGTGACATTTTCGTTAATTATACAGGTGACAAAGTTCCGTGACAATTGCCAAAATCACCTGGCTGCTTCTTTCCTTATTTAAAAAACAAAACTTTTCTTTCAATTTGTTGACATTTCAGATTTTCTGACTTTTCGTCTTTCTTCTAGGAGCGGAGGGGAGCGAATCATCGCCTTTTGAACTAACCTACTTAGCCGAATCGCTTCTTGAGGGTCTTGACAGAAAAAGTGAAAAGGATAACATCAAAGGGCTGTATTTAAGCCACGGTAAAGGAAATTAAATTTACGTTATACACTAGACAACACTGCATCGTTTTACAATGCAATAACGACTATGACGGATCCACACCTTAAAAGAACATCACTTTCATGGAAGATGAAAACCATTCGCTAATCAAATAAAGTGGTATTTATGTATAGAAAATCATTAGTGCAAAACGATTTTCAAAGCATTTAGATAGAAGAAACCCGCCATTGCATCTTTACTAAGGGCAATTTCATAAGAAATTTAGTTTGTTTACCACTTACTTGGAGAGGTGTTCATGACCATGACCTTCGAGAAGGACGCCGCTGACAAAAGTAGCCTGAACGAATTACCTAAAAGTAGCCTGAACGAATTACCTAAGAATGAAAGCAGGTCTGCGATGAAATGAGAAATCTTCTGCCAATTTCCGTGCTGATAAATATACCCCTTTCAACTTGAAATCTAGATTAGTTGAAATAGCAATTCTAAAAGTGCATTTGCTGATTACGAGTGTAATTTGCTTTTGCGTTAACTATGAGGAATAAAGCAGCCTATCTGTCATTTGCAGGGCAGTTATATAATTTAGATAATGCAAAACAAGGGTTGGAAATAATTTGCTTGCTTCCTGAGTGTCAGAATGCTGAATGTTAATGCATTATAATTAATGAAATCACACATTTTCGTTAATTAGGTGAAAAGGTAATACAGAACTTTTTTCCATAATTAATGATAATGATACTCTGGCTCTGCATTTTTTAACTTAGCTGACAGTTTTTTTTTTATTATTATTATTTTGCGTTACCCTTAAATAACAGATGTGTTATGGGACTTCCTGTATGAATGTTGATTATCGTCAAGCGTTGAGTCTGATAAGAGTATTTTGAAGACCAACAGTATATGAATCCCAAAGTTCAAAATTTATGCAAATTTGCGAGAGAAGCTTATTTCCTTATCTTATCGAAACGAGAAACTTCTAAAACGGAATAATACCGGGTGTAAATTCCAAGATCTAAAGACTGATAATATACGCAAATGTGGCTGAAGTTAAACAAACCAACCTCTACTTAGCAAAAAGTGACAAATCGTAAATGAAAAAAAAAGCACTAGAATCCACTTCTCTGAACAAATTATTTTACAACCATTTACTCTGAAGCTAAGGTATTCTAATCTCTATGTTATCCTGACCTCTGAATTAAATGACCTGATAAGACCCTTCCTGTAACTTCGTTTCTCTCTCTCTCTCTACTACCACCATTACTTCATATGTTGCTCGGAAAAGCTGCAAGACAACATCACGTGACTGCCTCCTATGCAGCATATGCGCCAGAAATTACAATCCTTATGATATTACCTTCTGCGCTAACAAAGAAAGAAAGGAAGATTCAAACTAACGAACCCCACTTCACAAACCTAAAAGGTCGAAGAAGAAAACTAACAGTATTTGCAAGGGAAGTCTATTCCTCACTTAATTGATGACAACCAGGCAGTGTGAAATTGCAAGGGTAGGCCTATCAAACCTCACACCAGAAAGCCTTGAAGCACTAATCAGTTCCACCCCATGATAATATAATTTTAAATTTTCTATTAAATTCCCTTAACATTAAGAAAGCCAACCGATAATAAAAACAAAATTGTGCACTATAATACCTCTATCACGGCAGACACACGTCAAAAACGTATGAGCTGTACCAATACTCTTACATCACAGGAACTCATGATAACGACACTGAACAGCTCTGAGTTACTATTACATTATATATAAAAAACGTCATGCATTTTCGTACTTGAGGGGGACCAAAAATAATGAGCTCAATATCCTTGACTGTCCTGATAGGAGCAAGGAGACAGTTAATGGATTTTTTTCCATCAAGATTTTCAAAATGACAAAAGCTACGAGGTGCCTTGACATACTAAGATACTTTATTCTTTAGAAGATCACATTATTACAATGAATAATATTAAGAACTACTTTGTGTGCCTTAATAACGTATACTTGACAATATCTCAGGAACCAACTTCTTTTTCTGCTCTAAAAGTTTTCAGCTACACGTAAAATGAAAATGCGTAAAAAAATACTTGGTTTTTTTTCACGAAACACTGCATGGTTTGATATTTCATTTTCCTATAACTTCAGCTCTCAGGTCGATATACAGAGGCATGACCCATCCCCTAATGATACAATTACCCGAGTCCATACAGTATGCGGCAGGTATACATTCTCAAAGAATGGCGTTTATCACTTCCTGGTAGAATTTACTTTAATTCATCAAATTTTTTTTAGTTGATGAATTAAGAGTAAGTTCTACTAGAAAGTAATAAAAATGGCGAAACATTTTCCTTACTTAACAATGAAGGATTATACTTTTAATATTTAAGAATAACAAACAAGTGAAGGATTGGACAGGTGACTTCCAAAGAGAAACCATCCTCTAAAAACTTATTACATCTTAGACAGCGGAAGGTCTTGCCGGATCCTTTCAAGAGAAAAAGAAAAAAGTTCATTAGTGAACCCACTTGGTAAAACTGAAGACTAACGTGCTCGAGATGCGCAATGAAGGTACTTCAGAACTATCACTATGCTGATTAACAGAAGCTGGAAGGAAAGCTCAAAATTTAAATTCATTAGTAATTAATTGACGACCTTGAGTTTCACGATGCTCACAGCTCCATCCTTCTAAAACCACTCTTCCAAGAAGATGAAGGACCCTATTCCTTTTCTTCTTTCTACCTTATTAGTCCCACTGTATAGCAGGGTCGGCCGCTCGAGTCAACTTTTTCTATTTATTTCTATTCTTTGCATCTTCTTCTTCCCCCAGTCCCACCTCACCCATATCCCTCCTCACCACATCCATCCATCTGATCTGCTAACGCCCCACACTCCTCCCCATCGCTGGCATGTTCTTGGCTCTCTTGATTGGTTCCACCTCTTCTCTTCTTATTACATGGCCATAATATCTCAAGCGAGCTTCCCTAGCCTTCTCCTTTACATTACATATACCACACACTCTTCTCATATCTTGACTCTCCCTCCTTTCCAGTAGTGATATTCCAGCAATCTCTCTCACCATCCTCATCTCGGTTCTTTCCAACAGTCCCTCCTCTTTCCTCTTAAGTGAGCAAGTTTCTGCCCCATGTAATAGTATTCCTCTTCTCGTGCACTAATTATAACACTTTTCAGATATCCCAATCTAGCATCTACTCGGAGGAGATCAGCATTAGGCCTACCTCTTGTTCAAAGATTTTTTACAATTATTATTGTACTTCAACATCCCTTGACTCCAATAGCTTGCCTCTTGTAACAACTATACGTATTTCCGATGGGATTAAACTTGTTATTCTTTCCATTTCTCAGTTTTTTCTACAAACATGCTACAGATAAGAACATCAGTTTTATGACTGACGAGCAACTTCATCTTATTAATGCTAAGCTTTCTTTTGTTGGACACGCATTTGCAGATCCACCTACCAGCTTACGATGAATGCAAAAATAAACAACTGTTTGTCTTTCATGACGAAAGTGAATAACAAACTGCATCTTATCTATCCCCTGCATTCTTGAATATTCCATCCTAACGAAAATCTTACAGCACACCTTTAAAAAATACGCACATAAATACAAATATTCCCGGAATTGTCAACTTTTTCAAGGATACATATTCTGCATTTCCTACCAACAACCCATTGAATTACGACATCACGAGACCCAGTTTAGATTACGGACAGCCACAGAAAAAATATCTTTGACGTCCATCTAACTCATTCTCGCTTTACTTTGCTTTTGCCGGTGTTGACGTATCCAGCAGCCAGAGCCTTGGTCACATTAGTACTGTACTTTGAACATTATTTTCATTACTCCCTTATTAGTTAGTACCTCAATGTCCTGCCCAACATACAGCACTTACACACAGCTTCTTCAGTGTAAAGGCAACTGAAGACTAAGGTGTCGGCATCATCCTTTACTGGATATGTTTTCTGAAATCATTCACGTAGAGTACTGAACAGCCCAACAAAAACAGGCGATTATTTGTTTAGGTTATTATGAAGAGACTGTAAAGAAAGACGTACCTTGAATCGAAGAGAAAAGGCTCCCTAAAACTTTTGTGCACCCACATCTCACTTCAACTAAAATTTTCCCCCTTTGCTTTGGAAGTGTGTGAAGAGACCTTGATATCTGGGTTTTTTGGGAAAAATAATCAAGACGGTGAACTTTTGCTTTCTCAAGAAAGTTCAACATTGTTGGCTCCCTGGCTGAAGAGAAATGTAAAATATCACCACCATGTGACAACATACCTCGCAGAACAAGGAAAGAAAAATTTGCTTTGAAACTCCGTTAGTCACAAAAATATCAGGATAGAATCCTCAACATCTCGCTCTAAACACAATAACGGGCAACGGAGGCTTTTTCATTACCTATCTTTTTAACTACTGAACATGTTGTCTATCCAGTCGAAAAAGACAATATATGAATCATTATTTTCAAATATATAATTTATGTCAAAACTACAAGAAAGATCTGTCTCCTGCCACGTTTATTTTTTCTCTTATAGAATATTTCTAAATAATGCAAGGCGTTTCGTTCAGCTCCAGAGCTGTTTAGTATGAATGATATTCTACCACTAAAATCCATTTTTCTTTTCATCAAAATTAATATGAAGTTTGCATGTATAATCATTTTATTATACCGCAATAAATGCATTAATACGGAATACACTTTTTCGTTTTCCAAGAAAAACAACTTGCTTTCAATGGGCAGGATAATCAAATGTTCAGTTATCGTTGCAATGATTGACACTTCCGGTTACCCGCGCCAACTGTCAAAATAGAAACTCTGCGTGCATATTAATAAATTATCAATGCTATTTCTCTTTCAAATACTTATATTAATAAAGACGACTTGTAAATGAAATAACAATTACTCTTAACAAACTTGTAAGACCTCACTGTGCAAAGAAAGTTTAAGCTCTACGGCGCACAACCGATAATGAGTACAATCTAGCCAAAAAATTACTCTTTTCATTAATAAGCCTCTAGGATAACGAGGGTTTATATATATATATATATATATATATATATATATATATATATATATATATATATATATATATATATATATATATAAATATACACACGCACACACACACACACACACATATATATATATATATATATATATATATATATATATATATATATATATATATATATATATATATATATATATATATATATATATATATATATATATATATATATATATATATAGAATTAACCATTTTCCATTTGAAGGAAATGTTTATAGATATAGAACCTTCCATCTGCAAGGATTGAACATAAGGGATAAGGTAAGATAAGTTAATAATGAAATAAATCTGTACCTTTTCCTTGCCGGAAAGGAACCACCAAATTACGGTCCTATGTCAGCCACGTTATCCGCTAGTCCAAAAAATAAATAAATGAATAAATAAACCTAATAATTTTATACACTTAACGGGATACCCGAAAGAAGGCATCCTAAATAAGAAAAGGCTAAGGAAACCAAAATCAAAATAGATGTATGAACAAAATTTATGAAATTATTCGCTACGCGTAAGGAAGAAAAAAAAAAAATACCAGAGGCGTGGATTATTCCACCCAATTTACTCATACCTCCATTCCCCGTTGTTTTGCCCTAAAACGCTCCGCTTTAAACCCTATGATCAGCGTCATGCCAAAGACACTTTCGAATCCTGTATGTTGTTACCCGTACCAGTTACCAACAATGCCCCTTCGACCTTGCTTCGTTTTCTTCGTACTTCATCTTCTCCATCAGCTTCTGTACCTGCTATCATCGCCAGTCTTCGACGATACCCTCTACATTCTTTCACCCAAACTCTTCCAGTCATTCACTCGTTTGTCATATCAACACAATTTTTTTTTATGCTTGTGTTATTATGTACGTGTATTTTTTATTTATTTTTTTTTTTTGTTAATTTGTATTTAGCTGTCCTCTGTTTGTTTTTCTGTGTTTATTTAGCATGAGCATTCTAACCCGTGGCAAGCTCCCCTTTAATTATAGTCTCTGGCCTATCATGCTTGCTCCGAATGAAGGCTTGCACATTTGAATAATAATAATAATAATAATAATAATAATAATAATAATAATAATAATAATATATGAAGGGAGTAGACCCTCTTTTAAACAGGTCTTATTAAAAAGGATAGCTGTATTATGCGAATTTATCTTATACAGTGTCTTTTCTATTTTCATTATGATTCATAAGGAAAATAGAAAAGACACTGCATAAGTTAATTCGCATAATACAGCCATCCTCTTTAATAATAATAATAATAATAATAATAATAATAATAATAATAATAACCCATTTCTCTCTCTCTCTCTCTCTCTCTCTCTCTCTCTCTCTCTCTCTCTCTCTCTCTCTCTCTCTCTCTCTCTCTCTCTCTCTCTCTCATTTTTAAGCAACTCTACCTTTAACTTCTCCATGCTTAAAAAACTCTATTTCTGTTTTTCCCTCCCTGACAAGATCCTTTTCACCCGTTGCATGCCCTGACAACTGCCATCTCCCACAAGGGAACAAATGGGGATTAAACATCTCGAGACAGGGAGGCGGACCTGAAATAACTGCAACTGAATATTGGCGCTGCTTGCTAATGGCAGTAGGCAGGTAGGCGCAGTATGCCTCATCCCGGCCTTCAATGAGTGCCCACGTCAAGAGGTACTGAAAGGTACTGACACCCAGAAATGCTTCAAAGTGACTGCCAGGCTAGTACGGACAGTTGGTAAAATGGAGAAAGGGAAGGTGCATAAAAAGGAGAGAAAGAGAGACACGCGAGCTGAAGTGGCTGATACATAAATTATACATCCCCCTTTTTACTGCTTGTGAGGGAACGTGGAAAAAAGTGCACCTTCGAGTTACAAATAAGATAAATAAGTGCTACCACTCATTACAGGTAAATACGTATATGAAGGAAGAAAGCACCGTTAGTAAGATGACAGGCTTGCATCCCCACACACACTGCATAAATGAAATCGATGTAACAGGAAGGATGCTATCCTTTGAAACTACCATCCTAAAAAAAATATCAAAGTTCCAAGAACGTGAAAAAAATGAGTTTTGTTTATTTTAAAAGATTTGATGTATTGTGCCTAATTTATCCCCGATATCAGCCTATTTCGAAGGCACCTTTTAACCAATATTCTCCCTTCTCGTCTTCCAATTTGTTCACGGTAATCTCCATCAACTTCTGTTTCTGTGATGTTATCCAGTCATCGTGTATCTAATTTGCCCCAGCAATTCATTCTTTTCTTTCTGTCTCTTTCTCTCTCTCTACAATGTTATGCAACGGCCCCCTCAATATAAAAATACAATTTTTAAAATGATATTTCTTCCCTACTTTTATTTTTACCTTCCTAACACCAACACATAATTTGCATCCTTTGCAAAACCCTGACAACCGCTATCTCCCAGGAGCGAACAATTTCGGCTCAAAACATCTCGAGACAGGAAGGCGGACCTGTAATGACTGCAATTGAATGTTGGTGCTGCTTGCTAATGGCAGAAGGCAGGTAGGCGCTGTATGCCTCGCCCTGGCCCTCAATGATGGCCCACGTCAGGAAGTACTGACACCAAGGATTCCTCAAAATGTCTGCCAGGCCGACTGAGTAAGGGCAGGTCGAAGAGGGGTGGTGCTGAGACAAGGGAGGGGAAAAGATAAGTGGGCTGAGGATGAATACTACACAACTTGACGCTTTCGGCCATAATTATGACAAGCTGTATAGCTTGTACCCAACGACTCAGGTTTTTTGTTGAGTTTCAGAACCAACTGGTATTTTACAAAGCAAGGACGTTCACCCTACGCCCGACTCTCCTTGGACTCTGACTCACACTGTATATCATATTCATGAGGAGTGACCTAAAGGAAACAATATCCCTGACTTCATGACTTCCTAAATTAGGAAAGAAGTGTGGACACAATTACAGGAAAGGATGGTCCACCTGTATCCTGACATCTTGTAAAACTAAAATAAATGTAGATTTAAGAGGATGATTATACATATATATATATATACATATATATATATATATATATATATATATATATATATATATATATATATATATATATATAATACATATATATATTATATATATATATATATATATATATATATATATATATATATATATATATATATATATATATCACATACTTCGGCATACAGTTACAAAGACACAAACAACCACGATCTCTTTTCATGGGGTCTGACGCTTGAATCTGGTCTACATAAATTATGTATCCATCCAAGACTCACGAATTACACATTGTTACGTCTTCGACTGAAGTACATTGGAATAAATTCACTACTGACATTATTACTGAATAAGTTCTCAATAGTTCTCAGGAAGTAAAAACGATAAGTGACTATACAAAAGAATAAAAATTAACAGGAGTCATACATGCTGGTTTCAACAAAAAAAAAATAAAAAATGGAAGCTATTGTTATTGAGAGGGATTTCATTAACAGGACAATCAAATTACATAAATAAAGTCATATATATCCGTATCTGAGCGTTTATGGATAGGCCTGCGAGTGCACATGCACACTATATATATATATATATATATATATATATATATATATATATATATATATATATATATATATACTGTATGTATGTATATATATATATATATATATATATATAATATATACATACATATATATATATATATATACATATACATATGTAAATACACACGTGTTCAAGCGCATGTCTACCCATAAGCGCTCAGGTATGGATATATACGAGTTTATTTAAGTAATTTGATAGTTCTGCTGACGAAACCCTTCTCAATATATATATAATATATATATATATATATATATATATATATATATATATATATATATATATATATACATATATATATATTTATATACATATATATATATATATATATATATATATATATATATATTATATAAAACAAAACAGCCACACAACTTCACTGTGTACATACATTCATATTACTTGTAATATAATACATATAATATATATATTATATATATACTGTATGTACATATACACACCTTCATATATATATACTATATATATATATATATATATATATATATATATATATATATATATATATATATATATATATATATATATATATATATATATCTATATATATATATATATCTATATATATATAATATATATATATATATATATATATATATATATATATATATATATATATATATATATATATAATATATATATATATATATATATATGCAACTTTTACTCGTGAGAGGGAGTGGTCTCAGAGCGAAGGAGCTTTTCGGTTATCAGCATGAGGTGACGTTGCTAAAGCCATACCCCTTTTCGTGGCCATGACAGTTACCTAACTATCTATAAATTCAATATTTAAGTCAAGAGAGACACGAAGGGTTATAAGGGAGCGTGTCCACCCGCTTGTCTTCACGTATGCATGTATTTAGGAATTTCATATGAACAACATTCACAGAAAATATCACGAAATAATTCATTCTAACTATTGCAGCTGAAATTTTCTTTTGTTGAGAAACATGACTGAGCACATGTAAAATGTTCATTTATTTGTTCCTGACGAATTGTCTTGCCTTCTTTCTCAATTACATTATATCATAAAATATGTGTCTGAATTGTGGACTGTCATCATCCTAAAGCCTTAGGATGTCAAAAAAAAGCCAATAATCAAGATTTATATTTTTAATACAGTTTACTCATTCCTACTCAATTACAAGATAATGATCTTGATATTTTTAATGATCTTGATATTTTTTAAGATAATCTAATGAACCAATGAACTGAGGTAAAAAGAGGATAAGGTGGAGAGGTTTACTGGAATGGCACAAAAACACGAGAGCATAAAATGTAGCATCGAAATCTTAATGGAACCAAGACTCGAGAAACAGATCCCTTAAAAAATGAAACTCCAGTCCCCTGAAGAAAAAGATACAAACGCGTTTCGGTTTCCCTTCATTTGCGTCAGAATTTTCCCAAGAAATATGAAAAATGCAAAATTACTTTACGGAACACTTCATGAAGTACAATTCACAAGCTGAGGTTAGTCAACCTTTCTCGCGCACTTCATACTGAGACGAAAGATTTGAGCCATAAAGAGTTACAGGGTTTCATTTTCTATTGTATATGGATCCAGTGGAGCATCGGCCAATGATTCTTGATGAAAAGCAACATGAGCAACCTCCCCAAAATAAAAATATCTATGCCATTTGTTGGAAGGATACATTTAAAGGGAGAGCATGAAAAAACGAACTTGAAAAGCAGGCTAACTCTTAACTAACTGTAATCAGTCTCAGTGGGAAAGAGAAAGGAGAAAAGCGAACTTGAAAAGCAGGCTAACTCTTAATTAACTGTAATCAGTCTCAGTGGGAAAGAGAAAGGAGAAAAACGAACTTGAAAAGCAGGCTAACTCTTAATTAACTGTAATCAGTCTCAGTGGGAAAGAGAAAGGAGAAAAACGAACTTGAAAAGCAGGCTAACTCTTAACTAACTGTAATCAGTCTCAGTGGGAAAGGGAAAGGAAACAAGCGAACTTGAAAAGCAGGCTAACTCTTAACTAATTGTAATCGGTCTCAGTGGGAAAGAGAAAGGAGAAAAACGAACTTGAAAAGCAGGCTAACTGTTAACTAATTGTAATCAGTCTTGGTGGGAAAGAGAAAGAAAAAAACGAACTTGAAAAGCAGGCTAACTCTTAACTAACTGTAATCAGTCTCAGTGTTAAAGAGAAAGGGAAAAAATTAGCTTGGAAAGCAGGCTAACTCTGAACTAACTGTAACCAGTCTCAGTGGGAAAGAGAAAGGAAAAAAATGAACTTGAAAAGCAGGCTAACTCTTAACCAATTGTAATCAGTCTCAGTGGGAAAGAGAAAGGAAAAAACGAACTTGAAAAGCAGGCTAACTCTTAACTGTAATCAGTCTCAGTGGGAAAGAGAAAGGTGAAAAACGAACTTGAAAAGCAGGCTTACTCGTAAGTAACTGTAATCAGTCTCAGTGGGAAAGAGAAAGGAAACAAGCGAACTTGAAAAGCAGGCTAACTCTTAACTAATTGTAATCGGTCTCAGTGGGAAAGAGAAAGGAAAAAAATGGACTTGAAAAGCAGGCTAACTCTTAACCAATTGTAATCAGTCTCAGTGGGAAAGAGTAAGGAAAAAACGAACTTGAAAAGCAGGCTAACTCTTATCTAACTGTAATCAGCCTCAGTGGGAAAGAGAAAGAAAAAAAACTAACTTGAAAAGCAGGCTAACTCTTAACTGTAATCAGTCTCAGTGGGAAAGAGAAAGGAGAAAAACGAACTTGAAAAGCAGGCTAACTCTTGAGTAACTGTAATCAGTCTTAGTGGGAAAGAGAAAGAAAAAAACGAACTTGAAAAGCAGGCTAACTCTTAACTAACTGTAATCAGTCTCAGTGTTAAAGAGAAAGGGAAAAAATTAGCTTGAAAAGCAGGCTAACTCTGAACTAACTGTAACCAGTCTCAGTGGGAAAGAGAAAGGAAAAAAATGAACTTGAAAAGCAGGCTAACTCTTAACCAATTGTAATCAGTCTCAGTGGGAAAGAGAAAGGAAAAAACGAACTTGAAAAGCAGGCTAACTCTTATCTAACTGTAATCAGCCTCAGTGGGAAAGAGAAAGAAAAAAAACGAACTTGAAAAGCAGGCTAACTCTTAACTGTAATCAGTCTCAGTGGGAAAGAGAAAGGAGAAAAACGAACTTGAAAAGCAGGCTAACTCTTAACTAATTGTAATCAGTCTCAGTGGGAAAGAGAAAGGAGAAAAACGAACTTGAAAAGCAGGCTAACTCTTAACTAACTGTAATCAGTCTCAGTGAGAAAGAGAAAGGAGAAAAACGAACTTGAAAAGCAGGCTAACTCTTAACTAATTGTAATCAGTCTCAGTGGGAAAGAGAAAGGAGAAAAACGAACTTGAAAAGCAGGCTAACTCTTAACTAACTGTAATCAGTCTCAGTGAGAAAGAGAAAGGAGAAAAACGAACTTGAAAAGCAGGCTAACTGTTAACTAATTGTAATCAGTCTCAGTGGGAAAGAGAAAGGAGAAAAACGAACTTGAAAAGCAGGCTAACTCTTAACTAACTGTAATCAGTCTCAGTGGGAAAGAGAAAGGAGAAAAACGAACTTGAAAAGCAGGCTAACTCTTAACTAACTGTAATCAGCCTCAGTGGGAAAGAGAAAGGAAAAAAAATGAACTTGAAAAGCAGGCTAACTCTTAACTGACTGTAACCAGTCTCAGTGGGAAAGAGAAAGGAGAAAAACGAACTTGAAAAGCAGGCTAACTCTTAACTAATTGTAATCAGTCTCAGTGGGAAAGAGAAAGGAGAAAAACGAACTTGAAAAGCAGGCTAACTTAACTAACTGTAATCAGTCTCAGTGAGAAAGAGAAAGGAGAAAAACGAACTTGAAAAGCAGGCTAACTCTTAACTAATTGTAATCAGTCTCAGTGGGAAAGAGAAAGGAGAAAAACGAACTTGAAAAGCAGGCTAACTCTTAACTAACTGTAATCAGTCTCAGTGAGAAAGAGAAAGGAGAAAAACGAACTTGAAAAGCAGGCTAACTCTTAACTAATTGTAATTAGTCTCAGTGGGAAAGAGAAAGGAGAAAAACGAACTTGAAAAGCAGGCTAACTCTTAACTAACTGTAATCAGTCTCAGTGAGAAAGAGAAAGGAGAAAAACGAACTTGAAAAGCAGGCTAACTCTTAACTAATTGTAATCAGTCTCAGTGGGAAAGAGAAAGGAGAAAAACGAACTTGAAAAGCAGGCTAACTCTTAACTAACTGTAATCAGTCTCAGTGAGAAAGAGAAAGGAGAAAAACGAACTTGAAAAGCAGGCTAACTCTTAACTAACTGTAATCAGTCTCAGTGGGAAAGAGAAAGGAGAAAAACGAACTTGAAAAGCAGGCTACCTCTTAACTAACTGTAATCAGTCTCAGTGGGAAAGAGAAAGGAGAAAAACGAACTTGAAAAGCAGGCTAACTCTTAACTAACTGTAATCAGTCTCAGTGAGAAAGAGAAAGGAGAAAAACGAACTTGAAAAGCAGGCTAACTCTTAACTAATTGTAATCAGTCTCAGTGGGAAAGAGAAAGGAGAAAAACGAACTTGAAAAGCAGGCTAACTCTTAACTAACTGTAATCAGTCTCAGTGAGAAAGAGAAAGGAGAAAAACGAACTTGAAAAGCGGGCTAACTCTTAACTAACTGTAATCAGCCTCAGTGGGAAAGAGAAAGGAAAAAAAATGAACTTGAAAAGCAGGCTAACTCTTAACTGACTGTAACCAGTCTCAGTGGGAAAGAGAAAGGAGAAAAACGAACTTGAAAAGCAGGCTAACTCTTAACCAATTGTAATCAGTCTCAGTGGGAAAGAGAAAGGAGAAAAACGAACTTGAAAAGCAGGCTAACTCTTAAGTAACTGTAATCAGTCTCAACGGGAAAGAAAAAGGTGATGATACGCTGTGGTTAAGAAAGACTGCCGCAGAAAGAAGTCGGTCCATACTCGAGCTCCTCAAGAAAACTCGCTTCTACAGGACTAAAAGAATATGCTAGGTAGCCCATAACTCTCATCTGAAATAATGCAGTCTACACTGAAAGGTAGAAGCGTCAAAGGTGTTGATAAGCTGTGATAAAAAAAGTACTTACGAAAAACTTTTATATATTCAACTATCCTAGAGAAAACATTTGCGAATTCCCTCTACAGTTCAATGCCATTCATATAAAATACATTTTCTATTGACATCTAAAAGAAATTTTGAGGATCTGTCTACGGGAAATTTAAACGCCGTTATTGAAATGTGATGACCAAAAGCAATGATTTATTCATCCCTTCCATTTCGCCATTACTCACTAAAGTATTAAAAAAACAAACAATCCACTTACATAACTGCTAATATCTTCAAGGCAAATTAGACCTGTCTACTTTGCACTAAAATGCAGGGAAATAATAACATGACATAAGACCATATAATATTGGATAAGCAATTCCAAGCCTGCGATAAAATTTCAAAAACAACAATTGAGACGCACATAAAACGATGGGTTTATATCTACTCGAAAACACTCGATCTCAGAAATGCTTATCGAAGTGAATCTAAACGTCACGATCAGATCATCTTGTAAATCCCCTCCAATCACCCCCCCCCGCCTCCCCAACCCCCTTTACCACACCTTCACAAAAAACAAGTCATAAATAACTTGACAGAACCTACCCAAAAGGGAGGGATCTGAGCGCAGTCCTTCCTCCCGTAAAGTTCCAAAAGAGCGTCCGGTGGTACCGATGCCAAAAACAAAGGGCAGAGCAAGTTCTTTCCTACCCCACCACCTCCCTTCCCAACCTTTTACCGTCGTGTAATTACAAGGAATAATTCTTGAATAGTCAATGATGTTGTCCCCTTAGTGACAAGTTCCTGTACGCTTCCAACCGGAGCAGTTAATCAATTACCTTTAATCTTGCAGCGACCGGTACGCCGGACACAGGTATCCATTGAGGTGGTGAGGCGCAACTCTTTGAGAGACGTCTGTCTGACAGCCTCGAAAAAAAAAGGGGGGAGGTTGGGAGAGCAGGGAGGGTACATAGGAGGACGGGGATGAGGATATCTTGGAGGAGGAAGGGGAGGGGAGAGAAGACATGTGTAGAAAGGTGGAGGAGTAGGAGGGGAGACAAGACATGCGGAGAAAGGAGGGAGGGGTTCACGTCATCCGACAGCTAACAGAAAGCTACCCCTCCACCACCCCCGTCCCTCTCTCTTATCAAAACGCCCGTCTGCGGAATATATATATGGATGAAATATGAAGGACGCGACGGGAGAGAGATTGCGACAAACTTTTTTTTTTTTTTTTCAAACTTGCGACGACGGACTTTTCATTGCGTTACTGTTACAACGTTGGGAAAGGATAGGATCTGCGTGGTGATTTAGCAAAGTCACTTACTTGTCTCTTGAAAATAATAACAACCAACAACAAAACGTAATTAAAAACAGGCTATGTGATTTACATGCTTGTATACGTGCAACAACGGCAAGAACGAAACAATAATAATAAGGGCTCTACAACAAGTTCACGTATTTACAACTAAGAAAACAAAAAAACAAAAACAATAATTCACGCACTTACAACTAAGACAACAAAAAAACAATACTGATGAAAGCAAGAAACTAAAATAAGTGGAACTACCATCCAGGAAGCACTTATGTCATTAACTGTGATAAAGAAAGAAAAATACCTGTTAAGGATCACATAAAACCTGTAATTAAATCATAAAAACCATAGAGTACATGGACCGTTTTTCACCCTAGTGTATCAGTGAACATCCTTCATTAAATATATAACATCCATAAACAATGAATGACACACGAATACAATAAAACCATAAAAAACGGACAAATTCTTAGAATTTTTCAATTTATTTTACACAGATAAAATACACCGCCACAAGAGTTTTGCACCTTCCGGTGGTATCAGAAAAGTGATCGTTACTGAGGAGACTGATAAATCTAGGCACAGTCCAATTTCGTTCATGCCGCTTCAGAATGGCAGAGGGCGACTAACTGAGCAATGACATTCGGAGGCATCAAAATTCATACTTTCCACCCCAAACATGAGCACTAAGCTCTGTTATTCCTCGACTTCTTTTGTGATTCCACACTTTTCACCACATAGTGGGATAATCTCTCTATCTCATACATAATTACACACACACGAACACACACACACACACACACACACATATATATATATATATATATATATATATATATATATATATATATAATTTTGCTATATATATAATGTATTATGTCTTGTATTTGTATTTTAGCGCTTTTAATGTTAATTTTATTGTTTTTTTTTTATCTTTATAGCTTGAAAATGAAACCTTTGTATTTTGAAACGTTGCAATAAATGTATTTTATGGACCACCTGAGATGTACTTCCTCCTTCAACCGTCTTCTATTGTTCGAGTTACCAGTAACCACCACATCTTAGAATGTTATACATATATATATATATATATATATATATATATATATATATATATATATATATATATATGTATGTATGTATTCCCCACATCAATTACACTCTAGATTACGGAGATAAGGTTACGACGTTACCATTGAAACTGCATGAGAGATATCTCTGGAAATATCCGTGTAACGAAGAAAGACCTACTTACTCTTTTAGCCTTTGCTGTTATGATTTAAGATTAATGCTATAAACCACCACTGTTAATCAGGATTTTTAATCTTTCTTGAGAGTGAGCATCCTCTCATAAAGAAAAAATTTTCCTTTGCAAAATATTTCAAAAATAACTGCTTTCAACTAAGTTACTTTATAAAAGTGAATTTTCATTCTCGGATAAATTATACCGCCCCAAGTTCTAACCGTGCCAAAAAGCATATTCCTTGCCTCATTTCCGTTTATATATATATATATATATATATATATATATATATATATATATATATATATATATATATATATATATATATATATATATAATATATATACAGTATATATATAATGAAACTGAAGTTAAAATACAGAAAAACTACCATCCGTTCACAACACTTATTTAACTGAAGTGACTCAACGTATGTTTGCTTGCAACTTCATGAGCATTCGTTCCAATTCCTCCTACGTAAGTTGGCGAAAGTAATACATGACAGCAGGCCCTAACGTGAAAAATTCATTGGATTAACTTTTCATGGGTTATGACACTTGACATTCACTTGGCAGTGATATACGATGGGGTCTTTACCGCTGACGAAGGAAATACGATGTCAGCCCTCGAGTCCGTTACATAACTGCTACTCGTGAAGTGTTACTCTCAGGAAGCCAAGATCTTTCTGCCAAAGCTCCACACTTTGTTTGGAATCATGTTGTTACTAGTCATACGAAATTTCAAATTATATTGAAATTGCACAAATCCTTATTCTTCTCTAAATTTTGACCTTGAATATTCTTCGAAAATTTCCAGATTTTCTTCGGGAGTGTCTCGCCCCTGTTGTCAAGAGTAAGCTGGCCTTATGCCAGAGCGGCCTGTTGCTCATGGAACAGACCGTAACTTGTCTTTCACAATTTCCTTCCCAGTTGCCACTAATAGGGAATGTATTATCTACATTATAAGTTAACTTCATACATGGCTGCACTGAATGTGTTCTTGTCACAGAATACTAAATGTTAATGATTTAGCTTTACTGATATTTGTAATATTTTTTCCACACATATATGTAATAAGAAATTTAGAAAGGTTTGCACTTAGAACCAGACAACACAAATCAGTTTTATTAATTTTATATATATATATGCATATATATATATATATATATATATATATTATGTAAATACATGCACACACATACATACACACACACACACACACACACACACACACACACATATATATATATATATATATATATATATATATATATATATATATATATATATATATATATATATATATATATATAGGCCTACATATACATATATGTTTGCGTATAATCTTTTATTAACCACAAAACCCTCTTATCAATTTTCTTCAGATTTTGGGTATAAACCGTAAACCTGAACACCTCAAGCTATAGAGAACTGAACCGTGACAAAAAATCTAGAAAAAGAATATACCATTCACAGCTTGCCGCCCATGCTTCTGCCAGCGGTATCATAACGATATCGACGCGTTTATCTTTCCACTGGATGAGGCCTTTCATTCCGAATTAGCGGAATCTCTCGAGAATATCGATGTGCCCAAAATGTAAACGTTGACAGATCTAAATAATGATATTCCAACTCGAGGATAATCTATTTGGTATATTTTTTATAGTAATACTAAATATAATCCCTTGTTGATATATATGTAACATAACTATTTTTCATAGTAAAACTACATATACTTCCTTGTTGATATATATGTAACATAACTATTTCTCATAGTAAAACTACATATACTTCCTTGTTGATATATATGTAACATAACTATTTCTCATAGTAATACTACATATACCTCCTTGTTGATATATATGTAACATAACTATTTCTCATAGTAATACTACATGTACCTCCTTGTTGATATATATGTAACATAACTAACATATTGCAAAAGAACCCGTATACATATTTATGCACACACAAACGTACATTAACATCCATATATGCATACGTGGTATATATATATACATATACCTATATATATAGATAGATAGATAGATAGATAGATAGATAGACAGACAGACGGATAGATAGATAAAAACACACATATATATACACTTGCAAGCTAGGATGTTCGTTTGTGTTTTTATTATTACCATCAACTTTACCACAGCTGTTGCTGCAGCCCATATCCCTTTCTTCATCCTCGTCACCATTATCATACACAATACAACACTAGAGCTAATGGTGCTGCTAATATTACTACTGCCATAGCAACCAATCTTAAACGGAAAATTTATTCCTGGGTCATTTTACATTTCGGTGACAAACAATGAAAAATCTACACAGGTAAAATATCAATAAAACTAAAAAAAAATACATAAATAAATCATTCACGTTGTGGTTTCCCAGATTCGAGATTTCCAAGCGCGATGACAGAGAGAGAGAGAGAGAGAGAGAGAGAGAGAGAGAGAGAGAGAGAGAGAGAGAGAGAGAGAGTTTGTAAAGAAAAGAAAAAACATCCCCTCTTTCTTTTCTCCCGTTTGTCTCCCTCTCTCTGCCCCACCCAACCCTACTTCCACTTCTTCGAACGGACATAAGTTATTAAGGTGAAAATGGTTGTTAATGACCGTGATAAACAAAAGAGGATGAGAATCGAAGGGGGAGGGGGAATCGTAGGGGGAGGGGGGGAAGAGGTGGCGGACGACGAGAAAAGAAAAGGGCAGAGAGAGGGAGAGAGAGAGAGAAGAGGAACCGTAAGTGCCGTCATGTGGTTAGAATGAGTGACGTATTTTCACATCTCGCTCCATTTTCGAATCTGTCTGAGACAGCGCCAACCTTTAACTCCCCTGCCAAAATGGTGGGAGGGACCCTTTTAGCCCATGGGCGGGACACCCCGGTCCTCATTAAATGCCTATGAACGCTTCATCAAATGGTCATAAGTGAGTCTCATGTCCGCGGCAGTTTGGGTGCGTGAGTGCACACAACAGTCGTGAAAATATCGTCTACCTGTAGGTTCAAAACCATGAAAACTTTTGCAACTGCAGATTTAAAATAAGCATTTAAATGTACACTCAAAATCATGAAGACCTTGGTACCTGAATTCTCCAAATCTTGAGAAATCTTGATTGACAAACAGCTTGGAAATCAAAGAGGGGGAAAAAATCTAAGAAATCCAGTAGGCTTAAAATCAAATAATCGACTCTAAATCATAAAACATATTTGTTTTGCAACAGTAACTTAAGAATAACGTATTTTTTTGGAAATGCAGCTTCAAAATCACAAGTACTATGGTGACACTCAGAAAACTGTCGGGTATCATTAGTATCATCGTGTAAGTGTCATCTCAAAAGCCCAACAAAACTTTTCTGTAACTTCAGTGGCTAAATCTGTGTATTAATTATGCAATGCAGATACAAGAAAATGCAATCAAAACAAGGCCATAAAAATAATGGTGTAACTGCAATTTCTTAATAACAAAATGTGTGAAATGATCTTTCTAAAAGATAAAAAAAATCATTTTGCAACTACAGTTCCAAAATCAAAGACGCACACTGTGTGACTATCCGGAAAACAATATAAGTAGTGTGTGGCTCCAGATTCCCGATAAAAAAAAATTAACCGGAACCTAAAACGAAAAAATACAAATTTGTAACTGCAATGTCAAAAAAAAAAAAAAGACTCGTGAGCCTCCAGTTTCACAACCATCAAAACAATTATGTAATAACATGTTCATCATCACCAAAAGTGCTGTTTCAAAATACTGTATAATTAGAGTAGACGAGGACCTCAATTTAGTAAGTGGAAAGTTTTCCTCACATTTGTAGAATTTATATAATCTTGCTTCATTTTATATTTTAGTTCCTTTTTATTTTACCGCCACTTTACTGCATTTACACTGCATAAAATCAGGGCAACAATATTAACAAGTTTTCTTTCAAGGCATTAATCCATACATTACGCTACAGTCCTCATTACAACAAATGAATTAACTAGTTCTGTACACGGTAAATTTACCAACAATCTCAATGAACAAGTGAGTCTAGTTTTGTCGCAAAACTTCTGCGAAGCCAACTATAAAAAATTAAAGACTTTCAATTCTAGTCATATCCCTCCATTAATAATGGTTTACTTCTGATGTCTGAAATAATAACTTTCTATATACGTATATATAACTCGCATTAGGTCGTCGTGCGTCTTCTTAAATTTAGAAAGGGACATTTCTCCAAAGTCTACATTCACTCAATGGTTGAATTAATGCTAAAGGACAACAGCAATAAGAAGAAGAAGAAGAAGAAGAAGAAGAAGAAGAAGAAGAAAGAAGAAGAAGAAGAAGAAGAAGAAGATGATAATACGTACACACATTCCAATAAAAACAGTTACAGGCACCATTACCAAATAAACCTGACACTGAAATACTACAGAAAAGAATCTATGAGCAAACAGAGAAAAACTCGCTGCAAATAATTAACATATATAATCAGCAATAAGTCAAAGTACTAGTACAACTTGGGAGCTCGGCCCTCACTTTGACCAGTTCCATCTTACGCAAGTCTACTTATATTAGGTTCACTGAAAGTTTCAGTTACTATTGATATTTTACAAAAGAGCGGCGTTAGCCATCCTCTTTCTTCCTGGATTTTGTTGCTGCAACGCCAGTTTACACAAATCAATCAAACAACCCGAACTAGTTACCTACGCCTGGGACCGGCAAGAACGTATAAACTCCCATGGCATGGTCAAGGTAAACGGGCTAAAACCACCTAGGAAAGACAGGCAATTTCCCAGGGAATGGATTTATTGCACAGATCACGCATATACACATATATATGAACAGTACATTCTCATCTCTCCCCTTCTAATGCCCATCTGAGAGGGTTGTTCGGCAGATTGGGATACTATATTAACCAGTTCCGTACAAAAGAAATTTAATGCCCAATTACACACCTGTCATCTTGCCTGATATATGAAGGAACGGCTCTATTTGCATTTCGTAGAGTTGGGAAGTGATAAAAATTATTGCTATCTTACGTGATGGAACTTTTGCCTCCCGTCATTTCAGTAACCGCGATTACACTGGCAGTATTTATGTATGTATGTACGTGTGTATATACATTATATTTACAATTGTCACATACATATATATATATATATATATATATGTGTGTGTGTGTGTGTATATATATGTGTGTGTATAACTGAATCACGAAGATACGGAACGTGATGAATGTATAAATAAAGCCTACTACCACGAAGGACAGTTGTGTCGAAAGAACTAGCAACCACTCGGTTGTTTCAATTTTCCTTCGTGGCATTAGCCTCTATTTATAAATATATATATATATATATATTTATATATATACATATATATATATATATATATATATATACACATACACACACACACGTGTGTGTGTATTTTTCTCATGGAAGGGGAGTGATCCCGATGATACTGTCTTACGATGCTCAGCAAGACTCTTAGGCAGAGGCCCTATGCTCTTACCAGCCACAACTGTGACATACCAAATTCAGATCATTACCAATTACCCAAAATCAACAGAGGCAAAACGTAGCTTAAATGAATAAAACCGTTGTCACTTTCCCAAGAATCAAACTTCAGTTCCCTCGCAGGCGAGACTATGAAGCCCTGTATACACGTGGTTGCCACCCTCGCATCACCATCGGAAGTCCCCAGGTCGACCCCGGAAGGAAGCGTGGGCAGTACGTGGGAGGGTGTTTGCGTTCGTGGCCGTTTTCTGAAATATCCATTTTGACTCTTTACGAAAGCACAGAATTGTGTACCTAAGAGTGGATACAGCCAGGGCTGTGAGGCTAGCAACCTCATGATAAAGAATTGGTGTATGAAAGTTGTAAAAACACAGAAAATTAACTGGTAAACATTGGGAAGGCGTAAGATCATGTATTGACACCGTACAGATGTTGAACGTAAAGGAAAGAGAAGGAGTAGATAGAACTACCGTTTATCTAATTCTGTTTATCGAAATAGAAATTCTGTGAAAGATGGCGAAATACTTTGACGTTTCTAAGAAAAGTTAGTTTTACCAAGAGAAGAAAGTTTAATTATGCGGTTTTTAAAAGTAATGATTACGACAAGTTTATGTCGACAAGAAAAGTAAGGAAATTCAAGAAGGGGTCATTTCACCAGGGATGGGGATTAAAAGAAGCGTACAATTGGATAATGCAATGAGAGGAAGGGAGTTGTAGAAGCAATACTGAAGAGGAAATCATGTGCAGGTACAAAGAAGCGTGTTAAGATAGTTAAGAACACACAAAGCTAAAGTGAAATTTAGCAAAAAAAAAAAAAAAAATATGCGTGAATCTGAAGAATTACTTTAGGGATGAAAGAAGTCATCTGAAGGGAATACAGTCCTCCGTCGATGCAACGAAGACTGTATTTATTAAATGCAAAGACAGAAGAATGATTCCTGAGGCTAAAAAAGTAATTGAAAGGGTTAAGACTGGAAAGACCACAAGAACTGATGGGAGTGTAAGAAGATTCTGAATAACTGTTGTGGTGCAGTGATTGACAACCTCAACTGGATGTTAAAAAGTTCCAAAAGAACGAGTGAAAGGAATAAATGCACAAGGCAACGTGAGTTTAGTTGCAAAACAGATTATGTGGACTACAGTAGGTGTTCGGTGCAACGCAGTTGTGCGAGAAGTTCAAGAGAAAAGGGGAAAGATGTTGCACGGTATATATGGATCTGGTGAAAGTATATAATGCAATTGATAGAGGTGTGGTGTGGAGGGCGCTGTACGTGCATAATGCAGAAGGAAATGTGTTGACGAAGACCAGAACGAAAGAGATGACTGAGTTACTTTATGAATATGGGAGTGACTGAAATACAGTATGATTAGTCCCATCCGAGACTGTGTTGTCTGTCTTCATGGTTAAGAGTTATTTACAGGATGGAGTGACTGGACGTCGGAGATGTAATTAAAAATAAGCGAATGAATTATAGAATAGTTGAAGTCCATTGATGATACAGTGTTGGTTGGTGAGGTAATCTGAAAGCATTTCAAAGAAAATTAAAAGTGAATGTTAGCAACAGCAAGGTGATGTAAATAAATGAAAGTCACGAAGGTGGATAAAAGAATATTCGTATGAATGATGAAAAGAATGGGAGTGGGTATATAAAACCAGTTTATCAGATGATGGCAGGAAGACAGAAGAGGTTAATCACAGAATGCGAAGATTAGTAACAGAATCTTTGCTAATGGTTTAACAAAGTATGCAGGTGACATAGTCTATTCTTTGTTGTCTTGAGGAAACAAATCCCTGTAAAGGCAAAATGGCATTCTTACATAAAAACGCACTACATGCATAATTACTGTTTATAAATATATATATATATATATATATATATATATATATATATATATATGTGTGTGTGTGTGTGTGTGTGTGTGTGTGTATATATATATATATATATATATATATATATATAATAAATCATACCAGTAAAAAGTTCAAAAAAATCATCAATTCCAAGGTGAACGAAGGAAACAGGCTAATTTCACCCTTTTAGTTATTCCAGCGTTTCGTAATGATAATTCATTACATTATCTTGGAATCTGTTACATAGTAAATACAGTAAATTAAGAAACAATCTTAAAATGCTAAAAAACATAAAAAAACAAAATGGATGAAAAATTCATTTATAAAATTAAATAAAAGCTAAGACCGTTGACCAACCTTCAGTGACGAGTAAGAAAGACTGAATGACAAAGACAAAAGTAAACAAGTAAAAAATGCGGCGAGGTTTCTTCGGCACAATCGAGTTTTCTATACCGTGTATAATGCTGTATGAGCCGTGGCCCATGAAGCTTTCAGTCACGCCACGGTGATGGCCTGTACTATAGCGCTGCCAGACGCACGATTATGCCTAACTTTAAACTTAAATAAAATAAAAACTATTGAGGTGCAGAGGGCCGCAAATTTGGTATGTTTGATGATTGGAGGGTGGATGATCAACATAACAATTTGCAGCCCTCTAGCCTCAGTAGTTTTTAAGATCTGATGGCGGTAAGAAAAAGTGCGGACAGACAAAGCCGGCACAATAGTTTTCTTTTACAGAAAACTAAAACGTTAACTCAGATAAAATTGGGTGGGGGAGGTTTGAATATTTACCTGAGGCACCAACTGTTTGACAAATACAGACTCCAGAATCGTTAGTGCGTGTTGATTTCGTGTTGGACCTACAACACAAAAATCATCCCTTTCGATATAAGTTTTACACATTTTTTGGATGGTTCCTAATATTCGAATGCTCTACCTGGAAAACCTAATTCCTGTACAAAAGCTTATTCCACCATGAGAGTCGATTCTGACCGTCTGCAACCTTTCTGTGGATTCAACGTACTGTAAGTACCTGTCACATGTTTGAAGTTAAGAAGAAACCAATGTATAGGGATTCTTTGGTACTAATTTTATATTGGCTAAATTTGAATAAACCTCTTGTTAAGAGTCATGATGTGGAAATGGGAATTTAGCATAAAAAATACTAATTTGGTGCCGTGGGAGATTTAGTAATATTATTAAACTGGTTACTGAGAAACATGTTGAGCTTTCTATATAATAACTTTTTGGGAAACAATTTTTTCTTAAAATATTCTAAAAGGAAATGATTTCCTTTTGTAAAGAATGCCAGTTAGATGTAATGAAAAAAGGCTCTCCTCCAAGGCCCTTTTTCATTACATCTAACTATCATCCTTTCCATCAGGAAATTAATTTACTTTTAAAATGTTTTAAGAAATTTAAGGCTTGGCAGCAACAAGAGTGTCCGAAAGGTTTAAAGACATCGCAAGTTACGAGGTCACTGTGGTTATTATATAATATTGTACACATATATTTATATATGTAAACATAAATAAATCATGTGTGTGGTTATTACAATTACTGTACACACACATATATCTACATGTGTAAATATAAAATAAATTATATATATACCTGTGTATATATATATATATATATATATATATATATATATATATATATATGTGTGTGTGTGTGTGTGTGTATGTGTATGTGTGTGTGTGTAAGAGCATTTGAAAATTTCTAGTGAAAAGGTGGCGTTCCTAAATGTTGCACTTCATCCAGTGTCTAAAAATATAGTTCATTTACAGGTAAAATGTAAACTGCTGAGACTTTTAAGTTCTTTCACCTGATTATAATATCAACTGATCCTGTAACAAGCATAACAAACATGAATAATAAAAAAAATACCTAACAAATGAGTTGAATAATAAAATAAATATGAAAAAGATAAATCTCGGCGTGCAACTAATCCATTTCGCCAATCTTTTGGAGCTTTCAGTTTAACAGAGTGGGGGAATTGACAGTCGATTGAAATTAGCCATATTTATGCCCTTAGGGTCGCGTCATTCCTGATGGAGTAGCGGAAGGGGAGAGGAGACGATGCAAGGAGAAGAAGAAGAAGAAGAAGAAGAAGAAGAAGGGAAGATGCTGCTGTTGCGTTCCTCGTAAAGCAGTCGCCTCTCCTCCTCCTCCTCCTGGGAAGATGGAGGGAGAAGCAGGGAAGATCCAAGTGGGTTCTTTTTGGGTCCTCTGGAGTTAATCCCTCGAGACCGGGTTTTATTCTCTTTTAATGATCATGTTGTCATTCAGATGATTTCGCCGATTGGGGAGAGATGGGAAAACATCTGTCTTCGGATGTTAAGAATGAGAATCCTTTGTTGTTCGGAGAGAATTATCTTCCCACATCTCCTACCTTGGAAAGTCTGTCTGCTTTTCCTTGCTTGCTTGCTTGCTTACTTTTCTAAGACAAAGATGAGTAAACTTTCGTTATTTCTGCAAACAACTTTCTGTCGTATTTGTTATGTGTTATTAGTACAGTAATTTACTTTTTCAAGCACCATATGACTTTCCATTGTAATATTTTTAAGATTCAAATTTTCAAATTAAACTGAATTGTGGATTTTCTTATAAGCCCGCGAGTAATGTCATGAGTAATTATCATAATACATGTTAAACTATGTCGAACCTCTCCCCCTTCTAATCTTCTCATGAAGTCATCCCTAACATCACTTATTTTTTCTTTCTCACAATCAAATGGTACCATAAATGTCAAGAAATGTACCTCCAGTTATCGTTTAAATTTCAGCTTGCTTCTCTATGGCCCGACTGAGATTTAAGAAGAAATAGACAGACGCGAGGCGCAACATACTTCCTGAAAATGCTATGAATGACGTTCGTAAACTTCTGATGCTCATCTATTTGTCAATCGATGTTTTATTGACGTTTATACTTGCCCTGTTCGTTTGTTTGTTTTGACTCTTTAGGTATCTTACGTTTCCATTTTAGTCACTCCTACCACTTTCTACACATGGACACTATTCATTAACTGATAAGGGATTTGTTCTATATGAATGAAACGTACTTTTCCAGGGCAAAATGTCATAACATGGAAAGATAAAACCAAGGCAAGAGAATGGATGTACGGTAAAATGCCAATGAATACAAAAAATGAATCTGAATAAACAAATAAATACGTACACACATAAACATCAATCGAGAAAGTCATAACAATTCTAATAAGGAAGCACTGTTCTTCAAGCAGTTAAAAGGCCTAACTCACAGATACTGACTCGCATAACAAATTAAAATCCTGAGTAGCACATAAGAAGAGTGGGTACTACAGCCTCGGCCGATGACTCGCGAGGGCTTCATTATCGTGCACTGGACACCAACAGGTCAATTACTACTGATTTCTTAACGGACCCATCAGGTGAACAGTGCGACCGATTTCTTAACAGTAGGTTGCCAGGCCCGATAACGAAACCTTCAGACAAGCTGGACGCAGCTATAATCAACGGTATCCACCTTTAATCAGAGTGAGGATCACCCTCCTCCTCCACTCTTTTCTTAAGAAACTCATCAGTACACCTCATTCTCACTTCCAGCTTCCCTCGTCAGCTGTCAGGTCGACCAAGGTTACTGCCCTCAGTAGATGCATAGTGTTTATGCCTCCTCCACTCTCATGGTTGTGTAGCAACTTCAGAACTTTGCGTTCCATCATGCACTTAGCGGACATTGTGAACTTTGGATTCAACCGAATTTTCAGACCATTTCCACGTCACACTTTAATTGTTAAGTTTTCTTTAAAAACATATTATAGCAACGTTACTTTATCATTTCAGTTACCGAGATTGTTTAGCTATTTCATCCCAGTATGAAAATTGGAAACAAAATTATACAGCACACACACACTCATAACAGAATGAGTTAAATTCGTAATAGGGTGAACTTCCCTAGTAGAATGACAGGTTATCTTCCACGAAAATCATCTGAGAGGAACCTGCCATGGAAAATACACTTGAATGCACCGACATTGCATCTCTCTTCGCCCTTGCTTGAAGCTGAAAATTTTATGGTACCAAAAGCCAGGTGCACATACACTAGTGGTATTGCATATACTGAACTCTGGTCATTATACCCACCTTCCTTTCTTCGATCTTAATAAATAACTATCTAACCACTTTCTTTGTAATATCGAAATTCAATGCATGTTTATAATAGCAATAAGATTAAAGTTACATTACTCTTAAATATACACCCCGTTCTGTTTTCGATCGTCTGTTGATTAAGTTATCATTTTTCCCAGCAGTTTTTTTTTTTATTTTCCGTTGAGGTTTTCTACGTAAGCTCATTGTTTCTTTCATAAAATTCCCCAGAATGATACATAAATAAAAACCAATATTAATAAAAAGAGGTAAAAATAACTTCACCTCTAGCTGATGTGTTTTTTCCGCTGAGGCTTTCTAATGTAAGCTCATTGTTTCTTTCATAAAATTCCTGTGAATGTGGTTACATATAAACAAAAACCATTAATAAAGAGGTAAAAATAACTGTTCTAGCTGATGTGTTTTTTTTTATTTTCCGTTGAGGTTTTCATGCAAGCTCATTGTTCTTTCATAAAAATTTTGAATGTATACATATAAATAAAAACCATTATTAAAAAAGAGGTAAATAACTTGCTCTAGCTGATGTTTTTTTTTTTTTCCGTTGAGGTTTTCTGCATGTAAGCCATTGTTTTTCCATAAAATTCCTCTGAATGCATACATAAATAAAAACCACATTAATAAAAGAGAGAGTAAATAACTTGTTCTTAGCCTGATTTTTTTTTTTTTTTCCGTTGAGGTTTTTACGTAGCTCATTTTTCTTTCATAAAAATTTCTGTGAATGGCTGGGCGTAAATAAAAACCATTATTAAAAAAAGAGGTAAAAATAAACTTAGTTCTAGCTGATGTTTTTTTTTTTCCGTTGAGGTTTTCTACGTAAGCTCATTGTTTCTTTCATAAAATTCCCTGTGAATAAAAAACGATTATTAATAAAAAGAGGTAAAAAATAACTTCGTTCTAGCTGATGTTTTTTTTTTTTCCAAGAGGTTTTCTACAAAGCTCATTGTTTCTTCTATAAAATTCCTGTGAATGTATACATATAAATAAAAAACCATTATTAATAAAAAGAGGTAAAAAATAACTTCGTTCTAGCTGATGTTTTTTTCCGTTGAGGTTTTCTACGTAAGCTCATTGTTTCTTTCATAAAATTCCCTGTGAATGTATACATGTAAATAAAAAACGATTATTAATAAAAAGAGGTAAAAAATAACTTAGTTCTAGCTGATGTTTTTTTTCCGTTGAGGTTTTCTACGTAAGCTCATTGTTTCGTTCATAAAATTCCCTGTGAATGTATACATATAAATAAAAAACCATTATTAATAAAATGAGGTAAAAAATAACTTCGTTCTAGCTGATGTTTTCATCAAGTCAGTGTTTGCTACAGTTACAAACACGATTTTCCAAACGCCGCCAGCACGTAAGCACCCCTGATCAATAATGAATCTTGCCACAGGCATTAGGAGTCGAAAAGGGGGGAGGGGGGAAGAAGAAAGGTTGTAAAGGACGGCGGTGGCTCGGGGGTCCACAGGAATAAGGACTGGCGAGTTTTTGAGAACAGTTCATGTTCCTCTCTGAAAACGGTATCGTTTTTTCTTTGTGGAAGTTCCTCTAATATATATATATAAAGAGTTTATGGACTGTTTTACAGATGACAGAGCTGGGGTAAATAATTAGACCTAATCTTTGTTATTACGATTTTCTAAATTAAGAAATAATAAGGAAAAAAGGAAATACAGAACAGCTCAATTTGCTGGAACAAAAAAAAAAAAAAAGGTTGGTCAAAGAAAGTGGAGAGAGAGCAAAATTACGAGAGAGAGAGAGAGAGAGAGAGAGAGAGAGAGAGAGAGAGAGAGAGAGAGAGAGAGAGAGAGAGAGAGAGAGAGAGAGAGAGAATAAATTCAACTTAAAATCTATAAGTGAATTAGAATTTTGAATACTGGAAACTTCTCAATGCACTCTCTATGTAGAAAGAAAATATATTCTACGGGGAAAACACCAGATATAATATAAAAAAAATTTTCAAGTTTAGTTTACTTTCAAAGATCTTTTAACGAACCTCATTATACAGTCACACACGAATTTTCCTTAAAACATAAATACAGGCGTTATATAACTAAGGAAGAAGTCCTACACCTAATGGGACAGCACTCCTTTATAAATAAATAAAAGATATACCTATTAATTACAATCAAGTTTCCCTACCAAAATTATCTGAATCAGAAAATTACAATCTCTTGACAGTAATTTTCCAATTATTTTCAATATATGTAAATCTTTATCGATGTATGTATTTCATACATACATACATACATTACATACATACATACATACATACATATATATATATATATATATATATATATATATATATATATATATATATATATATATATATATATATATCTGTGTGTGTGTGTAATTATGACAGAAATGGTAGGCTGGGGCGAAGTCACGGCCACCTTTTCTTAAATCGTAAAAATCGTTCATAACTAGCAACTAATAAACTAATATGCAAGTATGTAAGAATAGGGACTGAAGAATAAACAAAGTTGCTTCAGTCAAAATAAGCCTCACTTACACATAAGAGCAACATGAACAACGAATCTGAGCCAGATTCAGAGAGAACATGTTACTGAACTGACAATAGACTAGATGAATAAACATCCCGGAAACGCCACAACATGTGAATTAATTTAAAGACTCCGGGACCGATAGAACCTTAATTAAATTCTATTTTGTGAAAAAAGTAATAAAAGGAAGCCCTCTGAGGAGAGACAGCGATGTGGTCAGGCCAGACGGACGCCCCTCGTGGGCGGCAGAGATGTAACTAGAGGGCGGCAAGGTCTCTGTGGTGAACCAACAAAAGGACGTAGGCTGCGAACAATCCTATTCAGTCGTTTCCGAATTGCTTCGTCTAATTTCACTGCGCTGCAGAAGGCGGCACTTCCCTCCATTGTAAAGCACTAATACCATTTGTCTCTTACAGGCTTTTTACCTTGATGATGGGAACTTGCTGTGAATAAGCAGCAGTAACTTGAACATACAAATAACTACATCAACTGAGTGGAGGAATAACACCAAATTTTACTCCAAATTCCTCAAAAATCTGCAAAGGAAAGCACAGCTTCCTTTTGGGCTTAAAGGATAATATTCTCTCTCGCAGGAGAATTTCACTGGGTATTTCCCATCAATAGGATAGGTTTTTCAACATTTTGGTAAAAAAAAATCTTTCTGAGATTGACAGATTGATTGATTATGAAATTTAGGTCTTTGAAGACGAAGCGCCGGAACCCATCAGGAGTATTCAGTACAGCGATGAGGATGAAATATATAAATTAATAATGTGATTGATAATGAAAAGGTGAATGATAACAACTGTACCAGTAAAATTCAGTGTTAAAATGAGAGCTCCTCAGGTTAAACGATTTCCAACACCACCCCAAAACTGACAACTGTATTTCTCTCTCCTGAAGTCCTCACGTTTTACGAATCCTGATCAACCCAAAATATCTGTCAACCCCTTACATTTAAGGCTGACTGTCTCTGGGAATCGACCAGTTTCAAGTATCCTACTTCAACTTTAAAGTAGGAACCCTACTTCCGGGAATTCATCAGTGTTCGACGATCCCCATCAACGCATAAAAGATAGACCGGCCAAAAAAAAAAAAAAAAAAATTAATTTCTTTACAAATGAGACTCCTCAGGAAAACCACACAAATTCGACACTCCAACATCATAAAACCTGATTTACACTTACGTAAGTCTCTCTCTCTCTCTCTGACAGGTAATCAGGTTCAACGATTCCCCTTTGATTACAAGAACTGTTCAATGTCTACAGTTATAAGTGTCCCTCTCGTGAATCCACCAAGATCAAAGATCACTTCATCAATCCCAAAAAGATGCCTATTTCTCAGAATTCACTGGGTTCCACGACTGAAACGGCCTCTCTCTCTCCAAACAATTACCAAGTAAGTTTATGCTTTAACTAACATACAAACAACCAAAATTAATGTATATATATATACATATATATATATATACACGTGTGTATATATATATACAGACACATATACACGCTCACACTGCATATACATCAAAATTCATCAGGTTCCACCAACTTTATCAAACCAAAAATTTAACATCTTTAAAAATACTGCTCTCTCTCTCTCTGGAGGTTAATCAAGTTCCTTAAAATCCAGTGAACATAAAGATTGTCTGACACAGATGGCCCAAGCTCAACGACTTCCTCAAAACCCAAAGAATTCTTGAACTTTTCTACCTGCAGGAATCTACTTCTCGATATTCATTAAGTTCGACGATTCCGGAAGAACACTAAAGAATTGTTTAACATTTTTAACCATTTTTATTTCTCTCTCTCTCTCTCTCTCTCTCTCTCTCTGTCTCTCTATATATATATATATATATATATATATATATATATATATATATATATATATATATATATATATATATATATATTTTATATATACATATACCATTTATATTTCAATTCAAAAGATATTTCTCTATCCTTCTGTTTCTGGTCTAGTAATCTGGCAGTCGCGCGTCTAGATCACGACAGGACGAACCTTGTTCTAATCTCGAACAAGACGAGGAACGACAGACGGAAGAGTTCACTAAAAACCCAGCGCACCTCTGTTGACCTAAGCAGTAAATTATGTACATGCTTATTAGAATGCGGTCGTGGGTCGCAGTAAGGATGGAGCGAAAGAAATGGAGAAAAAAGGCTATACGTGAATGTTCATTGCTCTGTCCGATGTGTACCATCAAAATGGGAAGGCCTCGACGGGGAAATTCTTACCTCAATGAAGTGAAACCACTTATAAGTTGCAATCTCGTCTCTGTTAGATTTCATAGACTTCAGCCACATCCAAAACCCAAAGTGGACTGTTTTGCACTATATATATAATTCATAAACACCAACACACACCAACATACATACATTTATATACGTATACATATATATAAATATATATTTATATATTATATATATAATGTGTATGTATATATATGTATGTATGTTCGTGTGTTGGTGTTTATAAATTATATTTAATGCTAAACTTTCCACTTTGATTTTGGAGGTATTTAAAGTTTGTTTATATATATATATATATATATATATATATATATATATATATATATATATATATATATATATATATATATAATATATATATATATTTATATATATATGTGTATGTGTTTGTGTGTTGGTGTTGATAGATTATATATATAATGCAAAACAGTCCACTTTGGTTTTTGGAGGTGGCTGAAGTTTGTTTATATATTTGTATGTATATATATATATATATATATATATATATATATATATATGTATATATATATATATATATATATATATATATATATATATATATATATAAATGTATGTACAGTATGTTTGTGTGTGTTGGTGTTTTTAAATTAAATTATACATAATGCAAAACAGTCTACTGTGGTTTTTGGAGGTGGGTGAAGTTTATGAAATCTATCAGAGACGAGAATATACCTTATAAATGGTTTCACTACATTGAGTAAGAATTTCCTCGTTTTAATGGTACACATCGGACGGAGCAATGAACATTCACATTTTCCCTTCATTTTACTCTATTTCTCTCGCTCCATCCTTGCCGCGACCCACGACCGCCATCTAACAAGTAGGGTACTTACATACATACATACATACATACATATATATATATATATATATATATATATATATATATATATATATATATATAATTTACTAACAGGACCTCATTGAAACTGTATGGTATCGCGACGGATACTTGACGTTGGGGGCTGTTAGTCCTGGAAAGCTTGTAACTTTTATTGAATAAATAACTCCGCTAGATACCATACAGTTTCAATGAGGTCCTGTTATTAATTGTATTAACGCACAGATAATTGTGTAAGTGATAAAGGTAATATACACACACATATATATACTTATATATGTTACATATATATATATATATATATATATATATATATATATACAGTATATATATATATATATAATATATATATATATATATATATATATATATATATATATATATATATATACATATGGAAAACGTCATTTCCCTTCACCCATCTACTGTACATTACTCGTAGGTGTTACCTTTGGAAAATGACTTTACGGACGGCCTTTGTTTGTGTTCTCACACCGTCTATAATTTCCTCTCGGAGTTTCTTTACCTTCAAGTCTGCTGGCCTCCTCATTTCCCAATTTCTTTCTCCTCCTCCCACTTTTTCTTCGTTTCCTTCTTGCTCCTTCAACGTCCTCAATCAACCCCTCCCCTCCCTCCTCCTCCTCCTCCTCCCAGTATTTCTTTGTCTCCTTGAGTAAAGTCAGGGATATATGGGAAGGTGGGAGGGAAGGGGGCCTCCTGGGTAGAAGGGAGGGAGGGGAAGTGGAGGAGGTGGAATGTAGGTGGTATCTCCATGGCATCTTTTGTGCCAGTCCCGACCATTCTCCCTGGCATGAAGCGTTGACACCGTCACAATGAGCGTTTTAAGCGCTATTATTACGCATGAAAAGCAAGAAGGAGATGAGCATTTTTAGAGGATGTTTCTCACAGCCTTGCTGACTTTGATTTTCCAAATGGGTGGGAGCAAAGAACTAAAAAATTTATGTATGTATATTTAGGAATGAGAGAGAGAGAGAGAGAGAGAGAGAGAGAGAGAGAGAGAGAGAGAGAGAGAGAGAGAGAGAGAGAGACATATTAGCCAAGATATACAAAAATATATGAATCAAATTAAAGTAACTGAAGTTTAGAAAGACTAATATAGATATATTTTTTAAAGGGTGATGTTTGCACACAATGAAGAGATCCATACGGTTATGAGGCACTTAAAAATGGGGAAATAGTAGATGTGAAAAAACGTTTCTCCTTTTTAAAGCCTATTTTTTAACATTGACACTTCTTAGAAAAATACAGAGAGAGAGAGAGAGAGTCACGATATATAACCAAACCAGTTATTTATAATAAACAGTGAGTGGAAGAAATAGCAATGACATTAAGAAAATACCATATAAATTCTGCACGAAACTTTCTGATTCCTTTACTTTTCGGAGCTTACGTACGCTTATACAAAACCAATACTCGGTTTATGGCTGAAAGTTTATGTTTAAGGAATATTATAAAAGTTATTGGTTTTTTACTCCATTAAATGGAGGTTCCAGGGAACTGTTCTCCCTTCGAATTGAAAAATTATCAATGAATTACAAGTCTCGAAACCTGAAAGTGATACAAAGGCTTGTATTATAAGCTAAAGTAACACTTTACTTTTTTTTCTATTCATTATGAGACTTTTCATGTTACCTTTCTCTTTAATATCATCTATTTTTTCACATCTCGGTAACCTGTTATAACATAGTGAGCTTTAACAATGACTTGATGTAAATCCCGAATGGTAACTAGTAAAGCCCAAACCAAATTGTATCCGTATCTATAACGTCTCAGTGGAATTCAGAGGCCGCGTAATATTTATTACCATAAATTTTTATGTTTTCGTTCACTTATTTCTGTCCACCCAACCCGGGGCAAAGTACCAAAATAAGGCAAGTCTGATGTATTTCTTCAACGGTAACAAGTAACAACTTCATTTGTGAGCTAAGGATCGTAGTCTGCCGATGCCTCTGGTATTATTACGACCACACACCAAAAATAAGTCTATGGGACATCAATGAATTTGTACGTGATAAGAAAAATGCAGCAAAATAAGAATAAGTCAAACACTGGAAAAAAAAAAATACGTTGAAGATTAGGTTACCCAGAGGAGTAAAAAAAAAAATCACTGGAAAAAAAAATACGTTGAAGATTAGGTTACCCAGAGGAGTAAAAATAAAAAAAATAGTAAGTACCTATCAATGAGCAAAAGTACGGCATCTAGTACTAAAGCAACCTTTAAGTAGATATGGTATCTCTCCAGTAGGTTCTTGGATGTTCTGACTACAATGAAGACAAAAATTCCACGATTTTTGGAAACCAGAATAAACATTCATAAACCGATTGTTTCCCTGACGATTTTTTCTACCTCATCTATTATCCTCTGAAATTCTCCCCTTACTTCTGCTTTTTTTTATTTGATTCCTATAAGCGTGTCTCTTAGGTTGAAAAAAATTTTATACACTCCCTTGCTATTCCTTTCGACCTGACTTTTCCAGAAGTCCCACAATAAATTAAAGATTTGCAATACAAACAAGCTTCGAAGCTTGGTTAGGTTCTAACGACAAAAAGTTTAAACAGTTTTGCTTATATGCACCCATGAAAGTAGACTGTTTCAGAATGAAAATTGAACTAAAACTAAATGAGTTCGACCAACCTACTCTGTGCAGTCCTTATGGTATGGTCTGGTGATAACTACACAGACAAGAAGAAGCTCTTTAAATTATAATGGAAGAATGAGGGGAAACATAAATAATAAAGAAGTGAGTGACGCGTAGTCAGCAAGGACTTCTCAGAGGTTATGCAACGGTGGAAGCGTGTCTGGAGGGGCAATAGCAGACAATACCGAGCCCATTATTTTTTTCTATTTGAAGTCTGGCCGTTGAATGTGTTTGACGTAGAATAAGTGGAAGCATCTAAACTAAACTGCCTCAGTTTATTGGAAGTAACGAGGGTTGCAAGAACAACAGCCACAAAGGAAAGAATAATGAAAAAGACGTTTAGCAAACATAGATACATTAAAACGATAGTTTTTAATTAGATTACGTACAAGATACGAGAATAAAGATGATAAAGGGAAAATTTGAAAGGCGTTATATCATAAGTCTTTGGAGGAAGATGATGACGTATTGAAGTCCAGCGTTGACCGACTGACATAACTATTGGAATGGAATATAAAATTCAGGCCAAAGGCCAAACCCTGGGACCTACGAGGTCATTCAACGCTGAAAGGGAAACTGAGAGTAAAAAGGTTTTAAAGGTGTAACAGCGGGAAAGCCTCGCAGTTGCACGATGAAACAATTGTTAGGAGGGTGGAAAATGAGATGGAAGAAAGAGAATATGAGCGGAGGTACAGTAAAAAGGATGAAAAGAGTTGCAACTAGGGGCCGAAGGGACGCTGCGAAGAACCTTAAGTAATGCCTACAGTGCACCGCGTGAGGTGCACTGACAGCACACTGGAGGAAGATGCTGACGTATTGTGGTTCAGCACTGACCGACTGAAATAATTATTGAGACAAAAAACCTAACTTCCAGAATATGTGACTACGCTCTATATGCACTGGTCACGGCGCTCAATCAGTCAAAGGGTTGCCGTGTTGCTGGGGAGGTTTCTGGGTAGGTATACGGAGGAAGTCAGGAGCATTGTTTTTATTACTTTTTTTCCCTTTGGGGTTTCAACCCTGAATAACCAATTAAGAGGATAAATATGTCAGAGCCTATCTTGTCATTTTGTAAATCTACCCTTAAAAGAAATAGCATTTTCTAGCGAAAATAATAATAATCGGTTTAATCACAGAAAAGAATATGATTGCTATCAAACCCATTTGTTTATCAGAAATATTGTTCTGGGAAAATGACTTAATCTAAAAGCCGATTCGGGAGAGAAATGGTATTTATATTCAACACAGGTTCGTCTCTTATCTCATCGTATAATTAACTTGTCAAAAACTGATGGATTACAATAACCAGAGCAAATAAAATCGTATCGAGAACGAATCTGATTTTCTACCTGGCAAATTATATCCCGTCACATAATGGTAAAAATACGGGCTATAGTTTTAAAAATAAGGGATATTATAATCCTTTCGTTTTAAATCCATACGATTCGATAACTACAAATTGCTGTGCATGAGACGGCACTATAGATTTTTCGTAAGTGGCAATTCTCTTAAGTTATGAAAAATTAGAATGAGTTTGGTAATCTAAAGCATACACATGAAAATTCCAACAGGTTTAATTTTAAATGAGAAATGAAAAAGCTTGCCATTAGAATGAAAAAGTAGAGAAACAAACTAGCAAACAAATATGGGGAATTCGTTATAGTTATATATTTAGATAATATGTATGTACAGTATTTGATGTACTGTGTATATATATATATATATACATATATATATATATATATATGAGTATATATATATATATATATATATTATATTATATATATATATATATATATGTATGTATATATATATGTGTGTATGTGTGTGTATATGATTTATATTCATATGTAATCTATATCTGTCTACGTATCTATATTATATATATATATATATATATATACATATATTATATTCATATGTATATCTATATCATCAACATATATATATATATATATATATATATATATATATATATATATATATATATATATATATATATATGTGTGTGTGTTATATATATACACATATATATATATATATATATATATATATATATATATATATATATATATATATATATACTGATGGATATAGATATATACATATGAATATAATTTTTATATATATATATATATATATATATATATATATAATATAGATATATAGATAGACAGATATAGATACATATGAATATTACATATATATACATATACATATACATATATATGTGACTTCCTAATTACAAGTGTACCTATGCAAGGCCTCTTGATAGACAAAGGACAGCGACACGTCTTTCCTCACAATGCACTGAAGTGTGTTCGTCGCATTTCACGCGCTACAATAAAATTGCTTGTCAATCACGCTCCTAAATTCATTCCTCTTTCCATAATGATACGTAAAAGTGTCTGGCCGAAAGGTCTCTCAAGTGTTCCTCTGGCGGCTCCGAATGCGACTGTCAATCAAGGAGAAAATGGTTTGTGTGGACCTGGTGAAAATCGATCTTAGATTGCCAACAGGAACCAGATTAATTCTCATATTTTGTATTTTTTCCATGCTTTTTCCTCGTCATTTCCTCTCTTATCCTCGGCTTACTTCTGCTTTTTCTATCCTGTGAAAGCTTTGCGCTTTGTTTCAAATGAACGCCAGCTAATAATGATAATATTCTAAACGCTACACATATTCCATAAATGTATACAATGTCCGACACGAATGGACGTATGGTTGAGAAAATGACGAAAATAGAGTATATGTTTGTTAAAAGGAAAGAACTCCAGCAGGCCTAATCAATTTGAGAGAGAGAGAGAGAGAGAGAGTTATGATTGATTTATAGATTTAGTATGTGCTAGCACTGGCAGTAACTAAGGTGTCATTCAGCGTTGAAACGGAAATCCCGGCAGTAAAAGTTTGAAGGTGTAACAGGAGGGCGTAAAACCTCGCAGTTGCGCTATGAATCAACCGTTATTTAGAGTGGTGGACAGTAATTTATGGAAGAATGAGAACGAGTGCAGTAAAGGAATGAAAGCAGTTTGCAGCTGCCGAAGGGACGCTGCAAAGACTCTCAAGCATTGCCCTACTTGCACCACATGAGGTGTAATGACGGTATTCCTCTAGGAGAGAGAGAGAGAGAGAGAGAGAGAGAGAGAGAGAGAGAGAGAGAGAGAGAGAGAGAGAGAGAGAGAGAGAATTTTAATGCGGACAGAATAACATCCCATCTTTAAAGCCTACTGAACTTGACTATGCTGTGAAAAACGAAGGGTCAAAAATTATTAGTGTATTACATTATAAAAAAAAACTATTGCAACAATGAGGCTACTTGAAAGCTTAATCATCAAATAAACTAGTGACCCTCCTCATATCAGAGACCTTTTAACACCCACAGGGTCACACCACAACGCATCATTTATCTCTGGAGATTACCAACACCAGAATTCCTTGGTCTCAAAATACTCTCCTTCTGCAGCCTCATACTGGATTTCTTTCACAACTTCAGTTTTCCCTCATTCTTGAAATCTTCCTTCTTCCATGATTTCTTGCTATCACTCCCATTTTCGTTTAATACTGGACTTCAAAATTTGAAACCATATAAAGGTATTAAGTGAGTTAGCACTGTCAAACCAAGTATAAAAAAATTAAATAGCATAAAGAAAAGGAACAAATTTTAGGCCTGCTAGCATCTGTGGTAATTTAAGTACAGCTTTAAATCTTTTGCAAGACCCATTCCCCTATAATGAGCACGTTTAAATTCTAAGGCCCGATGGCCTTCAACATTTTGCTCTAAAATGAAAAAAAAGACAGCTTTTAATTGGCTAATGTTTCATATTTAATGAAGATTCCATTCTCATAACAGTCAGGAGTTCCATGTTACGTTAGTCTTCGGTTATACCACAAAATATTAAGTGCGATTTTTTATACCTGCTCACTTATGCCTGCATAGTCGGCCTGTGCAGGCAAACTGAACCAAATAACGTTCAGTTATACCTGCGCAGTTATGCCTGTACAGGCAAAACTGTGCAAGTATAACTGAACGTTAGTGGCGGCCTTTACCTCTAGGAAAAGTTCCTATAAAAATGCCAGATCTCCAGTCACGCAGATTTACAAATGAAACAAATACTTTCGTGATTTGTTGATGAAATTTCAGCTTCAGTAGTATGACTGACATGAAAACAACCACCCCCTGAATGAAGTACTTCATAAAAATGATACCACGAGGATACTCACATCTCTACTTGCCACTGAAGTAGTGGTTGCATTGTCTCCAAATTCTATCGGCCCACTGAATGGGTACTCACCATTCAACCACGTAAACTGATCATCCAGCTATCACAGAGTAAGATTTAGAATAATTTGGCGACAGCAGCTATTATGACCTAAATTTTCTGTCCGATGAATTATTTTCCGGCGACATTCTGAATTCTTAGGTACGGCAGCTCTAACATTATTGTGCAGATATGACAGAATAAAGAGACTGCCTCTAAGCATCCCAAGTGGTGGCAATACTTTGTAAAATGAAGTTTAGATCTATAGAGACGTTGAGCCACTTGCATACTTTATGGAGCAACATTTCCTTGTGTAAAACAAAGCACAAAAATCTACTAACTTTTACAACAAAATAGATAACCTTTGCACAGTAAAGCTGACAATATATGGTTTTCAGGTATAATTTTTTTAAAAGAATAATTCTCGCATACGGTATGTATTATCATGATCACAATGTGTGTATATATACTATATATATATATATATATATATATATATATATATATATATATATATATATATATATATATATATACATACATACATACATACATACATATATATATATATATGTATGTGTTGTATACATACATACATACATATACAGTATATATATATATATATATATATATATATATATATATATATATATATATAATTATATATATATATATATATATATATATATATATATATATATATATATATATACATATGTGCTTTCTGACAAATGTTTAATGTAGTCAAATGCCGATGTATATGTGGCATCTACAGCTCTCGGGTAACATTTCAAATATTTCCAGTACTTTTCCAAATCTTAAAAGGGATAAAAAATACTGCTACTATGTTTTTCTGATTTATTTATTTCCATGCCAACGGTTGTTTCAGCCATTAACCTTTGGCCTTCTTCAGGCCAACACAAGAATTACAAAAAAAAATGTACTATTCATATATAGAAGAATACAGCCACAGATTAATTTACAAACAATACCAAAAAATAAATATTTTACACAAATTTTAATTCATAAAAACGAGAGTTAACAAATTTCACAAACCAGGATATTCTCCAGGATTCCCCACTCCAAAGATAGACCGACAAGTCTACAGCAACTCTGTCTAGCACAATTTATATTGAGAGGCTTTCATGCCTCCTCCGAATTTAAACCTGCAAACTAAGAGTGACAATGGTCCTATTAAATGGGCAACTATCAGTACTGTATTTATATTAAGAGGCTTTCATGCCTCTCCAAATTTAAACTTGCATCTTGGATTTCGTTGGGATGGCAGTGCTTCTCATAAGGGTAGATAAGGTTGGGGTGGCTGAAGACTTACAGTAGTACTCCCCTGCAGTTGTGGTCTCCCTCTTGACGAAAATCATAGAAAGAAAAGCATTATTAAAAGTGGAAAGGTACCGGCATCCCAGATGGACAAGGAGAAGGTGATTCAGCACAGAAGACCAAAGTACACTGTAAGTTTTCAGCCCCTGACACACCACACAGACACAAAAAGGTGGGCTCTTGCATTCAACAATTTCTCTCTCTCTCTCTCTCTCTCTCTTATGCTTCTTCAAGAACTAGAATTATAACATGAAGTTACAGTAGTTGTCACGAAATAACTGCATACAAAATTAGACCACACGAACGTTGAATGAAGTGAGCAAAAACAAAGCAAATTCTTTTTATAATATGAAACAAACAGAAACCTGGTAAAATGTGACATAAAGTACCACATGGTGCAACTACATATATCATACCGCTCAGATCCACAGTATCAAAGTTTTTTGTCATAACTATATTTTGCTTACATAAGGCCCAGTCCGGACTGGGACATCATACTTTAACTAAAAGTTCCTGTGCCTCAAGAGTTAACCCCAACTGTGTTCTTGTTGACTTAAGCAGTAAAGTGAGTACTTGGATAGTGAGTAAGCTGCAGGTAGCTATAGCTGGGCTGGTTAGAGCATGGAAGTTTCAACTTCCTCCTTAAGCACTAGGTGGTACTTGAAAAGGGCCATCTCCTTTATGGATAAACTGCACACTGGGAAAAAAAATCAGCTATGGAACCTTTTCTCAGAATATGTTGTCTGCCAATGTTATCCCGGCATTAAATTTTCTGAGCAGATTTACACATTTATAGGACAAATAGGGTTGCTATTTCTAAGTTCCAGGCACCCTCGAAATAATCATGATGAGTTGTTATGCTGACTGCCTTTGGGGTTCAGTGTCGTCACCCATCCACGAACTGGCAAAGTCGAACCTTGCTTTCTCTAACCATCAAAATGCCAGCGATACTGCTCACTACCCATAAACAGAACTTTGGGTTGAAAAATTACCCTCGAGTAGCTCTCTGACGACTAACTGATATTACATCATTAATGCCGACATGCTTACAGCTTATCTCAAAACAAAACGAGGGAAGATAAATGCGTCTATCACTAAATTCCCAATTTCCCAAAAGGGCTTCGTTTTCTTGATAAAACAACATGTAAAAGTCGAAGATTCTGACAATCCAGACATGAGATGTGGATAGGTGTCAGGTTATAACTAATCCGCCATTCATCAAGTGATCAGGTAACAAGAGATCAGGTAATTCATATCCAGCACAGCGAATGCGCTCTACCGGCATAATGCAGCCACTCATGCACGTGAAAAATAGCAGCCAGAACCTGTTATGCAAAGATGAGTCCCTGATTAAACATTTTGTCGTGTTCCTCTGATATAGAGACACAACCGCCTCTCCGTGCATAATTCTGAAGACCGCGGTATCTGTCACACTTTATGTATAAATCATATCCCAGTGTCATTTGCAGTCTATAGCCTGGCTTTGGAGGTATCACCAACAAAGCGTTGTCACTTGACTACCAATGGAAAAATCTGCACGTAAGTCTGAGGGGATACAGGAAATTATGTTGTGTATAAACAGTTTAAGTTAGATTACTGCTAAAGGATTAAAATTACAAGTATGTTTCAAGTTAAGTGTAAAAGGTTGGCTTTAAAGCAAAGGAACTATCAGAGCAAAAAACTCACAAAATAATTGTCCCAAGTATCATCACGACCCAAATTACAACAGCAGGGAATGACAAGTAATACTACATGCTGTTTCACAACTATCCAAAGAATTTCTGACAAAACTCATACATCTTCTTCAGATACTAAGTCTTAGGAAAAAATCCACTATATTCATATATATTTTGAGCAAAAACTAGTCTACAGGCAGTAAGCTGATCAAAGACTTCTCTTATCCTGAAGGGGATCCCAGTACTTTAGAAATTAAAATTGCTAGTACTCACCACTGGAACAAATTTCGAGAATATAGTTTGAGGGGACAACTAAATGCTGCTCTTCAGAAATTAATAATTCCGTAAAAAGTAGTTTGACATGATTTACAGAATTAAGGCCCTGGGACACACGACAAGCCTTTCCTTCAGAAATTAAGACACCGAGAATACGAAATATGTCAAAATCTTGTAAATGCACACAGAAGGCAAGATGTTCGAAGTTAAGATTTGTGAAAGGAAATGGGGATAAAACTTTGGAGATTAAGACTTCTGGGACATACGAGAGAAGATTTCAGGAATTAGGTCTCCAGTTGCATATGACAGAGCAAACCCTTAGGAATCGACTCTGGGAACAGAAAAGAGCCAAGGTTTCAGACATTAGACTTCTGAGACACAAGAGAAGACAACAGTAAGAATGGGGCATGACTGCAAAAATAAAGACTCAAATTCAATCTCACGGAATACATGACAAGCAAGATTATAAATCTAGCCTTACAGCCTTAACCCATATAAGTACCATTCTAAAAGCAGGTAAGAAAGGAGTCAAGACCTGGATTCTATTCTGTATCCAAAATTTTAACATGTACAGCACTGCAACTTGATGAAACTCAAGCAACGAAAGCTGATGACCAGCATCTACTGGCAAGCACAATGAAGTTACATAACTATAAGGAAATAACCTGAAATTACTATTTTTTTCATGGAAAAAAGGGTTTTTTGTTGACTTTTTTTTTTGTATGAATTACCAAATTCAGCTGGATTGGACACTATGCTAGAATCAGCTTACTGATGCAAATTTGAACGATTTCGGTTATTTTTTTTCTTTTTGATTTCGGTTATTTTTTTTTCTTTTCACAATGAGTCACTTCATTCCGTGGAGACTGGCCCTGGACATTAATGGGTCTTAATACCTGTTCTAGATGAATGTTTGCACATTTGAACAATAGTAATAATAATAATAATAATAATAATAACTGACACCGAAAAGAAAATTCAGTCTCCTTGGAGATGTACGAGTAAACACTGCTTAAGAAATATTTGGTTCAACTAAGCAGTTTCTATCCCTGTGTTGGAAATATAACTTTTTTCAAGTCCCCAAAAATTTGTTTTATGAAATGCTTCTTTCTTTTATTTAGTTTGCAGTAATACCTTTCTGGAATTAAAGTCGTGCTTTTAAATGTCGCTGTAAGATCAAATTTTGCGTTGGATGTTAATCAGCGAGACTTTAAAGACAAATAATATTATTGTAAAATATCTAAGTTTATGCCACTTCAGTCTCACTAGTCTTATGGTAAACTATAACAACCATTTGGGAATGCTAAATCAAGGTCCACTTTAGTTAACTGTCGAGCTACCGAATTTTCTTCTTAGGATCTCTCCATTTCAACGTTGAACACTTACTAAAAGTGGCAGCTTTAGAAAGATCGGCCAAACAAAAACTTCTGAAGATAGCCTAAACCATAAATACCAATGATAGAAAAGAAATCCACATACAGTATCCCTCGCTAAAATGTAAACAACCATGAAATGAATATTAGAATAATGGTAGAATAAACGACCAGATGATCGTGGTTTTAGACATAAAATCTATAACGTAAGAGGACAAGCTCCTAAGTTTTATACAAATTAAAGAAAAATGGAGTCGAAAATGATGATAGTTATTGTCAAGCATTCAGAAGTAGGGTAGCTATACCATAAAAAATGACGGTAATGCAGCAGAAGGTCGCGATAGCATGACCTAGAGACATTAATTAAGATCCTGAAGCTCGGACCACAGTTTCTTCCATCTAGGGGTCATTGATGAGAGGCTGGCCGGGGAATGGACATAAGCATATACTCTGCACGCTTCTGCAGAAGGTCCACTGGTATTGGGGACTGGCCTAAACTGGAGAGAAGTAAATGAAAACATGGAGTTCATTACTCCTAGACTACTGCAGTCTCTCAGATGAAGATACGGATACACACTGTACATTTTAGAAATACTCATGTAGTTACCTCCGCACATGTCATTAATAATTCAAGACATTTCATAGAATTCAACCTCATATCGTAACTTACTGATCAACTTAAGATCTTCACAATAGGGAGAGTTAACAACACGCGTGCCATCATCAGTACACCTTACTGTCTTACTTTCAAGGTCAATCATCAAGTCGTTTGTTATCAAAAACTAAAAACACTTCCAAACTGTTTCAGTAGCGTCTGCAGTTTCTCTTCATTATCACCAGTCGTTATTGTGTTCTCTGTAAACACCAGCCATTCCAGTTCCATTCACGACCCGACTTTTAATCCCATAACGGATAACTACAGTTCCCAGACAACTACCTAATGGAGCATACAAGATAGCTGAAGGATTATGTAAACATCACCAACACAAAGTCTAATGAATTATGTATTAAAATCTGTGAACGACATGAGGCATATAGACTCCAACACAACAAGTTACAAAGTTCATATGTCAAGTTTAGACCAAAATTATGATAATAATAATGAGCTGATAAGGTCTGGAATTCATACCTCAGCCAAATTAGTTTTGAGTGCATTTCGTTAGACCTTAGTAATACCTTTTTTTTCTGTGACCAGTCTACATTCAAATTACTAACATAGAACAATACATATATATTTTTCAGGTACCAAAGATGCCAGGGCAATTTTTCAGCTCCAAAGATACTAAGGAAAAAGCCCCTACTCTATCTGAAAATATAAATTGCAAAATGCACTGAGTTTAGGAACACCCCCAAAACATTCTAAATACACAAAGGGCACATATGCTTAGTGCAAGCACTTTTTTTCACAATACGTCTTTTTTTTTCCTTCACGTTGCTTGCCCCATAACAGTTCAAACTCTAATTACGACTTAAGCAGTCATCTAACCACCAGGTACGTAGCATACTGCTTGTGTCAACAGATGCATATTAGGTTTAACATTGCTAATATCACAGTTGTTACACAATATATATATATATATATATATATATATATATATATATATATATATATATATATATATATATATATATATATATATATATATATATATATATATATATATATATATATATATATATATATATATATATATATATATATACAACTGAATCACGAAAATATGAACGTGATGAATATATAAATAAAGACAAAGAGTCCACTAAGTAAAGGGACAAGAAGTCGAAAAGCCTTGCAGTACAGTACTCCACTGTTTCCCTTTCCTTTGTGTATTTTATCTCTCTCTCTCTCTCTCTCTCTCTCTCTCTCTCTCTCTCTCTCTCTCTATCTCTATATATATATATATATATATATATATATATATATATATAAATTGTAAATACTGTATATACATATATGTAAATACATAATATATATGTGTGTATGTACGTACGTGTGTTTGCAAATCAGTCAAATATACATTGAGAATCTTCAGCATGTTTTTAACGCACACAGTTTTTGGCAGTAATTAATGTTGCAATTCACCTAGCTCATACGTAAATAGTCGGTATTGATATGGAAATGCCAGTTCACAAAAGTTATGTTTTTTGTAACGGCTGCGTCAATATCCACAACAGCAGCACATTACTAAGGGCGTTAAAAGTGATCCACGATCAATACATGTTTTCAAAGTAACACTTGGTAGAAAAACAAACCCAAGCCAATTCAAAAGCATAATATCCAAACAATTCATTTTAATTACTACTACTGTTACTAGTATGCAACCTTATTTCCCACGGTGTCTTCCGTCGTGCGCTATGTGGCAGTAATAAAGGACCTTTAGTGCCCCCTCCCCCCCGCCCTTCATGCCTTTTACCTATCAATCTTTCCCTTTGGTATATTCCTACTAAACAGTACAACCTCTTTAGCTTGCCTTGCTTTAATTTTCGCACGAATCAAAGTGAAAATAAGTAATAATAATAATAATAATAATAATAATAATAATAATAATAATAATAATAATAATAATAATAATAATAATAATAATAATTTGTGATGTTATATACAACCATGTACTTATATTCAATAATCATCAGAGGCTAGACATGAACACAAAAGGAAAAAAATGTCCAAGGAACCGCAAAACGACGAAACTATTCATAATTCACAAAAAGCATATCGGTACATTATGAATGGATACGTGACGACTGCTCTTACCTGTGAGGCGTAACAAGAGCATCAAATATTCATGAAAAAGTTTCCGAAAACTATATCAAGCAGGATGCAGGTAAAGATCAGTTCCGCCAAGATACCAGGCATGAATAAATTCATGAGACAGAGAGGGGGGGGGTGGCCTAGACAAGAGAAAATAACAATAGAGAGAGAGAACTGACTGTTAAGAGACGTAAAGTAACCAGAGAGAGAGAGAGAGAGAGAGAGAGAAGAGAGAGAGAGAGAGAGAGAGAGAGAGAGAGAGAGAGCAGAACAAGGCAATCTAGAATGAAGACATCCCGAAAACATCAGATTCTGTGTTCGTGAGCAAAAAATAAATTATTTTTAAGATTAATTGTAAAACCATTATCAAAGTCAACAACAGCAGTTCCCTAAGCCAAAATTCGACACAGCCTTCTTGTAATAAAAAATCTTGCAAAAGCGAAGAAAACTTAAACTCTCATAAAAGGCATTTAAGAAGGGAGGAGATAATTCAAAAGACGTATTTCACTCTTTCATATGACTCAACTTAGATGAAGTTGCGAAGAAATGTCACGCGTGATATATTTACATTCTAACTTAGGCATTCTTCCAAATGCGTTCCCGCTTCAAGATCACTTTATCGATTATTAAGTCACTTGCAAATGATGCTTCCCAGCAAGCAGAGGAGATGCTATTAACGATAAAAAATAACAAAAGAAACTTTTCATTTTTTATGCCATTACTACTGCTGCTTTCGCTCCTACTCGCAAGCAATTTCAAGTTAACTACGGAGAAATAAAAAAGCTAAACCCCAATTATTGTCAATGTGGCAAATGGCCACAAAACATTTCCATTCTTTCCAAAGTTCTAACCATGATAAACCAAATAGATATAAATTCTGCTGTTATATAATAATAATACCCCAATGGAGTTACCTCAAATTCTTTCAGCAATCTTGCAGTAAGCTTAGTCGTTGGAATTTTTATGATCTATTCATAAAAATACTTAAAACACAATAACAAGTAAAAACTTCGAAGTACACTAGGAAATGGCGAGGAAAAATTAACACACTAGGGACCAGTAGGCGTCGGTCTAGAAATTGCCTGGTACTTTTTAAAAATCATTGTTTAAGGTGTGAAAACATTATTCTTAATAACAATACGCTAATGAAGAAAACAGAAAGACGAGCTGCGGAAAAACAGTGGTGTTTAACCCGGAAGGTTAAACACCACTTGAATCGCGAAGAAAATCATGTGGCCAAAGTAATTGTTAAAATGTAAAGCTCTCGAATTATCATAGTAATAAACTCTCCCTGGTGAAAAACCACACAACTCACAGAAATAACGAGAGAGAGAGAGAGAGAGAGAGAGAGAGAGAGAGAGAGAGAGAGAGAGAGAGAGAGAGAGAGAGAAATGTGTAACATGTGTACAACTGAATGAAAAATACTTCTTTAATTAGCAGGTGTTACCAATGGCTTACCTATCTCGCATGAAAACAATAGTGAAAGAAAGATTCATTTCAAAATCACCCATCCAGAGGCAATAAAAATGAAAAATGATTGAAGACATTCTCCCTCCGTCCTAGTCATACCAAATAAGCCAAGTGGTTTCAACGAGTGATTCTACAATTTAAATTTAGTGGAGTTTATTTCAATTTTATTTGTTTTAAGAAATGCCAGTCAGGATAGAAAAAATGACTAGAAAAATCTGACTAAATGTCCATGACAATCAGTAAACTTCGCCATGTCATGGAATGTTCTCATTTTCTTGTTTGCAATCAAATGTATTTACTTTTCATTGAGAATATACTAATATTCATAACGACATTTAAAACAGAAATCTACTGTAACTTCTCATGCAAAGTTACACGATAATCACTAACAACGAAAACTGTATGACACCGCCATACTCTAACTCTGATATGACAAGGAAAATTGTCCATATATTGTTTAATCTTCTGAATGTAAATATGGTATGCAGGGTGACTGGTTTAGATTATGCTAGCCTTGTGCCAGCAAGGATCCTTACCCTAAACGTGGCAAGACGGAAAGATACGAAACGGATTAGAGGGCTTGGTGTGGACCTCCGGATTATTTCCCCCTAACAAGAGACGTGGAATGCAATAACCTGGTTATAAAAGGAACAAAAAACGCAAGGATGGAAGACTCCAGTGAACAAGAAAATGCATACCTCCACTGTTATAACGAAGGACAGGATATTTTACATATGTTTATTTATAACTGTTATAAAATACGTAAATAAATATATAAATATGACATATTATTATATCAAACAAGCTGCAACCCTAATTCTAAAGGTAGTACTCTACAATAATAACCATTATTATTGCTACTGCAAGCCAATCTACAACGCTACCTGGAAAGGAATAATGCTAAGCCCCAAGACCGTACGGAAGGTAAGCTTATTGTGTATAATTTTTGATAAGGTAAAACCATACTACTACAATAATTTTTCTGGCAGGTCGAAGTGCCAATTCTACCTCTACCATGCAATGGTAATGGTTGTTTCTGCAGGAATCACGATGCATTAGTAAGCGTTACTAAGAATTATTTGCACAATGAGAATAAATTAAATATTTACAAATAAAGTATCTATACATACACTAAAATGCGATTTTAAGTTGGTGAAAACTAACACGTGTGAAATTGCTATGTTGATTAAAGTTCGTTATATCTGACCTGCTTGTATAATTAAAATTAGAGATAAGTCATATATGGAAAAAGATTAAAATAGCTATCAAGTATCGTATAGGTCACGGTTTTCACTAAGGATAATTATAGCTTGAACAAAATTTTCAATGGGAACAAAAATTATTGTAGTCTGATAAGTGATAAAATTGTGTGATGCGGTCATTTTCATCATGGAAGCCTTCTCAACAACAGAGATTAAAATACATAAATATCCTGACGTCAGTGATACTAATAACATTCATAACATAACGATTGGATGCGCTAAATCCAAAAACGCTGGCCAGAATAAGAACATCTAAAATTCCCCTGAACGCTATGAAAAAAGAATTATCTTCGCCAATGCAAGGTACCTGTAAACTGAATCCCTTTCATTGTGCATTCTGAATGTTTTTTTTTTTTATAACCGGATCAGCGAAATAACTATTTTACCTATCCACCTTACGTTCTTCTTGAAGGAGCAAGAGCCCGTGCCGTCAAAAATGAAGCAACAGAAACAGCAATTGTCTTTTCTATGTATCATTAAATTTACATTGGTTCAACGCCTCTATATTACTAGGTGTTGCTGTTGTGATTTCGATGGTTATATTAATAATAACATCTATGAGCACAATAGATTTTACCCGTCTTTCTGTACGCTCTTGTTACATCTAAACATCTCGAGAACAGAACAACGGACTTTGATGATATATGTTGGTAAATATTCTTTAAGACAATGGTTCTCAAACTGGGGGTAATTAACCCCCGTGGGGGTAATGAAGCCGCTTCTTGGGGGTAACGAGGCACTTTCTAAAAGTAATAGTTCTCTGGAGTAAAATTCAGTAAATTTATAAATAATAATAATTAAATTAATAAATAAATTAATTAATAAATAACATAGAAGTAACTCTGAAATCGAAATTCAAATTCATTTCTTAAGAATTGAGTACAAGTAGAATTAATTTCTTACATACAAAATGCATTAGAAATTAAGCATTCCAACATTTTTCTTTCCTTTATACCATAACTTCACATAACTGAAGAGGAATGGGGTAGGGGTAATGGTAACCCATCACACCATTGATGCCGGGGATAACAATACCAAAAAATTGAACCACTGCTCTAATAGATTCCTAAATCTAAATTCTTTATTTCTTAAGAATTGAGTAAAAGTAAAATTAATTTCTTACATACAAAATGCATTAGAAATTAAGCATTTCAACATTTTTCTTTCCTTTATACCATAACTTCACATAACCGAAGAGGAATGGGGTAGGGGTCATGGTGATCCATCACACCACTGATGCTGGGGGTAACAATATCGAAAAATTTGAGAACCACTGCTCTAAGAGATTCCCTCTACATGAGGATCTATTCATGTATATCGATGATCACCATCGATGCCTACCAAAATGATGATCATTTAAGACGCTTACCTCTGTCAAAGTTTTCAGCAAGTTTTATCTAAATCCTTTCATTGGTTTTCACGTAATTCTTCTGACAAAGAGGAAAACTGGACCAAAGACACAATTTCCTTGCCAGAAGTAACACAAGGCATCTTGATGGGCACGACGTCAATTTTTCTTGTTACAATCGGAGTTTTTCGGAGTTTTCCTTTTAGTTTCTCACTGTGATCCCTAAAAGATCGTTGTGTGTGTGTGTGTGTGTGTGTGTGTGTGTGTGTGTGTGTGTGTGTGTGTGTGTGTGTGTGTGTGAGAGAGAGAGAGAGAGAGAGAGAGAGAGAGAGAGAGAGAGAGAGAGAGAGAGAGAGAGAAAAGATGCCTAGGCAATTGGTAACTATAAATATTGCTAAAATAGCGAATATATGGAATTAAAATCCGGTGATAAATAAAACATGTTAAAACAGCGAATACTAAAATTAAAATCCGGAAATACATACATTAAGTCATATATGTAAAATAGTATTCTTTTAATGATGCCAATAACAATGTTCGACAATGTAAAAAAAAAAAATCCCATAGATTCCTTCAAAATAGCATGACAAGGCGATGAAAAAAAAAAAAAGTTTCAGCATCAAGATATTATTATAATTTCTTTTGGCATGAGGTACAAATTATCTACTGCATTTCCACCATTAAAATGGTTGCAAAAAGAAACATGTCACTTCTATTTACTAACAAATGATGTGATATTCACAAAAAATATAAATCAACATAAGCATAACTGTACATACCGTCATTATTACATGCATAAGCCTACAAATATAAACACACATGAAAAACACTTGTTATAAACAAAAGGAACACACACACACACACACACACACACACACACACACACACACACACTCCCTATAGCTGGAGGGCAGATGACAAGATAAGCGGTCGACTGGCCTGACTTATTGCGTCTGCCGGGCGTATTTTTCTTCGGCTGGCTAAGTCCGTTGTTGTTGTCGTCCTTTTCTATTGTTTACCGTTAATTATGGTGATCTCCTAGGCACTGTATGGATGACTGGTCTCCATACCTCTTTGTCACAGCAGTCAAAAGGCACTGGGAGACTGCTCTCGGACTGATTGGCAAACGTGTAAGGAAATCTCCAAGTTCCTTTCATTTTTATCTTTGGGTCTTGTGTTTGTTCCAGACGCAAAAATATCAAGTAAAAGAAAGTAGCTAAGTTTGATTCTTTTATAGTTAGCATTATATAAAGGTAATACTTTCATATTTATTTTTTATATAAAAAGTTAATCAAGTTCGAGGCAAATTTAACGTTACCATTCATCTTTTCTTTAATGAAAATCCTTTAATTTACATCAAAATTTATTTATAGTACTAGCTAAAGAACTCCCTAAACCACCACAAAATTTTGAAGACAGTCAGTTAAAAATAATTTGTACAGCAAAAATTCTTGGATTATAAACATAATGAAGGACAAGGGTTGTATACACTATTCTGAAAAACAATTATATACTGTATATATTGTATACATGTGTATAAAACTGATATATATCTTCATATGTATACACATATATATAACATAAAGATATACACACACACGTTTACATGCACACACAGTAGGCATATGCTTCAAATTTACAGCAAGTGAAACACGAAGTTCCTCGAGTTATAAAAGAAGCACATCAAGGCTTGAAAGGCTACAATGGACCTAAACGAAAGCAGAACGCTGCTTATCAGCCAAATCTGCGTGCAATAAAAAAAAAAAACATACGGAAGAATGATCTTGTTTCAATCTAAGATCGGCCTACTGTGGTTTTGCAGTATTAGGAATCTGATTCCTTCCCAGGATTATACGAGCAATGATCTTGTTTCTGAAGCTTTGTCTTATTGTGTTTGCATGGAGTACGAGGACATAGCCAGAGAGAAGTAAGTTTATTATAATTTGCCATTGTTTTTGACCCTGTCATAAGAGCCAGTGCTCATTTATGTAAGTGGGGCTCTTGTCTACATATAGAAGCTTTACGTGGAATATAAAATATAAAAATAATGAAGGACGTGACCAAGAATCATAAGAACAACAGTAATAAGAATAAGAATGATGAAGACAATAGAATCAAATTTATAATAAATGCATTGCTAATATTAATGTAAATAATATAAAACTATCAACATTATTGTCATCACTACTAGTACACCTTGCTGATGTTATCTACAACGGAAGATAACGCAAAATAACAGAAGCGGAAAAGACTTTTGCCACTGTATGCATAAAGGTTTTATTTGAATACAGATTACCTAATAATTACACATACATATATACACACAGACACACTTACACATATAAATAATATATACACACAGACACACATATATATACATACTGTATATATATATATATATATATATATATATATATATATATATATATATATATATATATTACATATATATATATATATATATATATATATATATATATATATATATATATATATATATATATATATATTGAAAACTTCCTATGTACATGCACACAATACTGAAACTACATAAATGCACACATCGATGCAAGTATCTCAGCAATGAAAATAAAGTACACCTTTCAATTTTTTCCACTGCGCTTTTAATACTCTATTTTTTTTTAACTTCGGTTTTCTCCCTCTCTCTCTTTCTATCTGCCTCGTCACTTTAACAAAAACTTTACATTCTACGCACCGCACAAGAACCTATATATTTTCCCTTCTTAAGAGAATCTCGGCCGAGGAGTATCTTGAAAACAAGAGTATCAATTTTGCTCACTGAAGGGAAGGGTATCAATGCAATTTATAAGCAGAAAGAAAAAACAGCTTGATCTCGATTTAAGTTACTTCTTTACACAAATCCCATCGAAACTCTATGTTTACAACTTCTCAGGATCACTGCCACCAGCAGCAAAACGAACAGCTAGTTGAAAGCAAAACTAACACAATTCCGATGTTATTGCTTCTCCTGCATCAAGTCGGGCATTTGGCTTTGACAACGCAACTAATACAACCACCTACTTATGACGAATCACTCTGATTCCTGTATCTTCGTAAGCACTGGGAAGACAGGAATAATACTTCTTCGACACTGTCTCCTTTATCAGGGTAAATACATGGCGTCTCTGTTATTCATTTGTAACTATTCGTCTTCTCTTCTCATCCCATGAGGGCATTGCATTCTATGGAATCTCGTTCAGCAAGTTGATGGCCTCACAAGCTTTAAATATACAGAATAATAGCAGTAGAGAGGATATCACAAAAGACTACAGTAGATAAAATACATCACCTCTATCAAGTACTTTTATTCTTTGAGATCTTACATACACAGTCTGCTTTTTCACGTGGATCTGGTCATGTGAAATGTGAATCACGGAATGAAAATCTCAAACCATAAAAACACTGAACGTGAAATAATGAACACTGCAGACTCTTTCCGAACGCATACTACAGTCCTACGGAATGCCGTGAGAGATCACAACAAAAAACGACTCGGGAAAAAGTTCTTGTGAATGTGTTTTGGGGTAGACGGTCCTAAGAGAGCCAAAAAAGAGGAGCAGTCGTCAGCAGCAGCCCATGAAAGAGAGAGAGAAAATAACTTCACTATTGGAATCTTCGTTTAAAGAAAAAAAAATCGCGATCCGCTTCCCTTACAAATTTAGATGAATTAGTAATAAAGCCTTAAGACTGGGGTCGACTCCGTCTTGGTATGTTAATATTGCCTGTTTTCATTCTATCGATTCATGAATAAAACCATTTCTAACAATACATAATATAACCTTAAATTCTCTTTCTTTGCCGAGCGCCCAGAAGCCACGCCTACTTAGGATCTACGAGCCGCGGGGTTCGCCAACAAGAGCAACACTGGAACTAAGCTCCGCCTCCAACCCCGCCCCCATATGGACATCACTCCACTTCGTCCAACCACGCTAAAACTGCAACCTAAAAGCACTTGTGATTAATACGTGCAAATACCTAAATTAACACAAATGAAATTCATCCATGAATGGATAATGAGCAAAATGTTGTGAAGCCAAATGAGTTTATGAAATGGGGAAGCATAATTCTGTGGGGGCAGAGGGGGAAAAAAAGAAGTCGAATCCCTAAGTGACAGAATGCGTATAGTTTCTTAACCCTTTCCAATGATATATGAAGGCGTAGCTCCGCCCACTTCCCAGCCCAGGCATCTGTCAACTCCAGCACTCGGTAAGCTTGACACCCGCAGCCCAGACACTGCCAACCTGGGTACACTCACGCACACCCGTACATACGTACACCCCGCGAGTACACATACGTACACGGGCCAGTGAGGACATAAAGCTATACAATATTAAATATACTCCACTAAAGGGCGCGCATATGTAAGAATTCTTGACGAACACATGTGTCCTTCAAGTTTAGAAGAAAAAATGCATACGCTTCACCTTGCAGGTAACGTAGTTTGCAAGAGAAGGAAAGCACAGGTACAGGATACAGGTAATATGAATTAGTACCCTAATTTACATATCTGTGATAGCCTCACATACATAATTCTGGTCATAACACATTTTCTTGTGATGACTAAAAGAGAATGGTCAATAGGCACACAAAATTAAGATGAAATTGCTTTTCATTCTAACAAAGGCTTTTTTCAACGTTTTTCTCGAACATGGCTCAAGATAATTCAATAGTACTGTTTATGTCTGTTGTAAACTACTAGTTAATTACTAAGTTATTTAACCTCACAGTCCATTCCAATGACACTTACTGCCATGCATAACAAAAAAAAAAACAATAAAACTTAGGAAGTAATTTTACTAACCCCTTAATTCATTACTAGCCCAAATAATCATAGCTGGGAAATAATTGTAACATTTCGGACGCATTCCTTAAATGAGGACTTTCAAAACTACCGTATATGAAAGTCTCAATGAAGTACTTGTGATAATATTCACGAATCCTCCTCGCTCTATGACGAAACATGTTAACCAAGGTGAAGCATCCCCTAGTTGAAAAATCTTCAAAAACAGCGGCAACGCTCTATCAAACAACAACATTTCATTTAAAGTGCCCGTTTTAATTTTCAAACAATACGATGTCAACCAGCAATAATATTTTAAATACAATACTGTTCACTTACGGTACATTTAAAGCATTACAACTACAAAATATGCAAAAAAATATTACTATCTGTATAATACTAATTCACGATATATCTGTCTTACATTTTCTATTGAAATATGTTACCCATTTGTAATAATTGACTTATTTCATATGTTCAATAACCTTGTCTGCATTTATTACTAAAAAATGTCATGCAATAACAGCATTTTCCTTCCTCTACTTAAACACCAACATTTATCTCATAAAATACATTTATTTACGATACTCGTTTTCATTTAAAACTAAGAAACCTTGTTGTTTACCATTTTCATTTTCAATACATTGTTATTCATCATTAACATTTCCAATACAATGTATAGCGTTTTACTTCCGAACGATATTTGCGTGGTATTTCCAATCAATATCCGGGAACCTTTGAACTTTATTCATTAAAATATTCAGCAATGCTGAGAGAGAGAGAGAGAGAGAGAGAGAGAGAGAGAGAGAGAGAGAGAGAGAGAGAGAGAGAGAGAGAGAGAGAAATTCTCTGAGAATGTTAGGGTGTTTGTTAGTACTGCTTCAACTTTTGTTCTATAAATGACCTCTCCCGGGCCAATAATAATAATAATAATAATAATAATAATAATAATAATAATAATAATAATAATAATAATAATAATAATACACTGTCTTCACGGAATTATGTAAAATATCACTAGCTGGGAAAACTGAGGAAACATATATATGAGACCTTTCACTGGAAAAGCAAAAATTAGACGAACCCTCTTGATGTTAATCATCGATTTCCTGCAGAATAATTCATAAACATTTACAGTACACAAGTGTGTGGAAATTATAGTCTTTAAAAATAGTTTGTGTTTATTCCTTAATCCTGATAATGAAAACTCATCTTGTGTAAATCATCTCGTTTAAATAGATCTCGACATTCAATAAAAGCCTTGCAAGGAAAGGAATTCGTAGTGGCACTGTCACTAATTTAGGGTCGATGTATATATTCAGTGTTTTTCAAACAACAAAAGACATTCCTTTCTCTGACAGATTGGTTGACTTTCGACCAAAACTTTCATTTATCAAAATATAAGATGACAGAGGGAGAGGTGTGGACAAATAGGGTGCCAATCACGTTTAATCATTAAAAGAATGCATGAAATGCATATTAGGTCATTAATAGATTTCCGAAGTCGAGCGAATATTACCATACCTAAAGACAAACAATGAATATGTATATTGACACACCTCAGTATAAAACACATTTGATGCATGCGAGTGCACTTAATACATTAATAAATAAAATTTACAACCACAAAAAATGTCAAGTTCTGGCCAGTCCTGAACGATCTGGATTTACAAGATAGGGACAAGGATGGTAGCAAGTCACTTGATCCATCAGTCTATGCATAAATGTTCTTCAACCAAAGGTTCCGCCAATTTTCATAACTATTCAAAGGTTTCAAGGGATTCTTATCGGAAGTTAAGAAAGCTATAGCAAGAAAGGGTAGATTTTTCAAATTTCCATTGTCTCGTCTTAATGGGATCAAGCTATCGAAGCATCCCTCACATAGCAGAATTTTTTCCGCTCTAACATGAACCGGCCTAATCCTTCACTGCTCCTCGGCAAGGCTAAATTTCTGGTGCAAACAATGTCTTTTATTTGGCAACAGCACCTACAAGGAAACGGAGATTTTGGAACCACGCCTTACCAATGTAGACTGCTGACTGACTAAGATTTTTCATTTCTCATACACGTCTGTATATTCATATCAATTAAAACTGCAAAATATTTTTGGCGTCAGTGAACCTGTCAGGTGTCATGCAAGGCAATCTATTTAAGAAAGGACAACCACTTAGGCAATAACTTCACAAATCAACTCGAGGGAGGTTAGTGGTGCAGAATAATGTTTGATGACTGTTTCATAACCTTTACTGCTTGGCTACTGAAGTATCTCCCTGCCTCTGCTTTCCACAAATCTTTTAAGTCATGTTATTTTTGCAGGCAGGTGTATACTACTTATTCTGTGAGGGCTTGCTCATTTCTTTTGTAACCTCTTTATGCCTTGGCCAGTTAAGAAATGTAAAGTGGCTGTCCAAAAGTAATTCTCATAAAAAATAAAAAAACTAAATAACACTTCAGTACCTGAAACAATAAGGTTTCCACCTGAGCTCGGACGATATGTACACGTATCCACCTGAGAGATAAAGCAAGTTACCAGGCGACTGACACCAGACTAAATTTCGAAATGTTGAAATTACAAATTTTAATATGCATACAAGAAGTTCTGGAAGGTTTAGCTCTCTCTCTCTCTCTCTCTCTCTCTCTCTCTCTCTCTCTCTCTCTCTCTCTCTCTCATGTATATACTGTACAGGAATACTTACATCAAGACTAACAGTCTTCCTACAAGGGGAGATTCTTTTCAAATGGACAACATCCGGGCCTCCTGCTAATATCTCTTAACGAATCTGCAATGCACTTATTCTGAGCCATTTGGCTCACTATAAAAACTTCGGCGCTATCAGTCATATCAGAATAAATTATCGATATCCTTTCAGTACAAAGGAAATAAAAAATCTCCAGAGGAAAGCAAAGGCACATTTAGTTTATAAGCAATTGATCCAATAATGATAACGGAAGGGATCCTCTCGCAAATGTTCCTTGTTTAACTCCTTTCCTTTCAATGGAGTGAAAAAATTCAAATCGACCTCCGATTTCTCAAAGGATAACGATGCTATGAGAATGTCTGCATTCCCATACATATCGCCTCCTTCCGACTTGAGTCCTATACGCATTTCTTGTCTTTCCCTGTTTTTTCTCCGTTTTAGTTAGGGCAGGGATAAACGAGGGTATGGGGTTGCCCGTCACTGTAAATTACGCAGCCTATATTAATGTAAAATGAAAATAGGCCAGTGCTTGTCAAAAGAACCGCCATCATAACAGTAGAGAATCAAAATAAAAACAACACAAGCACTGACACCAGCAATAATAATAATAGTAATAATAATAATAATAATAATAATAATAATAATAAAAATAATAATAAAAAATAATAATATATAACTAGTTTCACGAATACGCACAAAATAGTGAAACCTACAGGAGATGAATGAATGTTATATTATATAACATGATGATGCTCAATGTCATCAGAATAACCTGAAGGGGATCCTTAGATTTCTCCTAGGTCACTCTCACTTTTCCCAGTTCCCCCAGCCATAATCCACACTTCGCTCCTTGTCTTCTTGGGGCACGGGTAGTGAAAATTGATAATTGGTTCACTTTCATCCCTTGAGGCATAAAACGAGTTTTCTTTTAATTATTCAACTCGATGTACATTATATAACGTTAACTGCCGCTAGGCTGATGTAAAATCATTATCATCTGGTGGGACCGGTAAAACATACGCACTCCCCACCACTACGTATTAAATATAGATCCCCACACATACACACGCATCATTATACATACATACATACATATATATATATATATATATATATATATATATATATATATATATATATATATATACAGTATATATACACTACCGCCTCTACAGAGTGAGACTGCTAGTCATAATGCTTTTTTAATATTCGTTGCGACCCCCCCAGTTATTTAACTACCAGAATCCCAGTGCGCTGCTTAGGTTGAGATATGTACACGCAAGTGTTTTATAACTTTGCATAATACAAATATAATATACATATACACACACACACACACACACACACACACACATATATTATATATATATATATATATATATATATATATATATATATATATATATATATATATATGTGTGTTGTGTATTAATAATGTGTGTATATCTTCCTTGACAAGTAGAACGGACTTTGTTTTTGTCTTTGTATGAATGTGACTACATTTCACATTATTATTATTATTATTATTATTATTATGTTATTATTATTATTATTATTATTATTATTATTATTTGGCATATGTTGCCAAAATATGGCAGTGAAATGAATTCACTCATTTAGCGCGTCGATTTTAAGAACGTCACTTTGATCCTCTCCTGAAATAACGAAAGTCCTGAAAGACTTACAAATTTCTAAATTTCAAAGAAATTGCTTAGAATGTTGTTATATGCGTCTCCAGGAAATTAAAAAATGAAGACTTTACTAGGTGAGAAAGCCAGAGAAAATACAGACCAGAAATACGTACATGAACAACGTTCTGATAATTCATAAATGGATGAACAAGTCTGATAAATACAATAACCATGAGAGGTAGTAAACAAATAACTTTACTACAGATTAAATAATAAAATCTAAATCAAAAAAATCTTTATGCAAAGAAGGCAAAAACGAACAAACAAACAGTATCAATAATAGTGAATGTAGGGAGGGATTTACTGAGAAAATTAATAATTATAATAATAATAATAATAATAATAATAATAATAATAATAATAATAATAATAATAACAATAATAATAATGTACACTTTATTCGCTGCAAATATTCACCGACATAATTGACAACTAGACTCTGACTGAACCCAAAAAACATTCTTATGAAAAATAAAATTATTTTTTATCCGTTAAAGTATAATGGATGTTGAAAGAGAGAGAGAGAGAGAGAGAGAGAGAGAGAGAGAGAGAGAGAGAGAGAGAGAGAGAGAGATTCGAAAAACTCTTGTATCATGCTCGGTAATTAGAGAAAAATTTCGGCTGCATTGTCTCTCGAAGGAACCAAAGATTGTGAAAAAAAAAATAATTTCAAATTATTCTTTTAGAACGACATTGAAGACGTTACTAATTGCACGGATCTCTGCGGCTTTTTTTTTTTTATATTATGTGGAATTTGCCTCGTTCAATGAGAGGATACACACATACTGATAAAAATAATTTGGTAAAAAATTCACTTATATGGAGACAATTCTTACAATGATATTTTACATGTTAGGGTGTTTTCTTCAAGTAATGATAATAACAGTAATATTCGATATTTAGCAACCTTCTCATTAATGAAACCAGTGTATATTATAACACTTCTCTCTCAGATGCTGAAGTGCAACAGCCCCTTTATATATAATATATATATATATATATATATATATATATATATATATATATATATATATATATATATATATATATATATATATATATATATATATAAGACAAGTCTTCCTTGCCGGGGGTAACACTAGGACGCGATAGCCTGCTGGCTCTTAACACGACTTTTCGAATGCTGCTTTGAGTGAGGCTGCTATCACCATGACCTTCTCCACCTTGGCTGCAACACATCACAATCGACTGACCACCACGTATTTAATCTATTTCTTCGGCCAACAGACGCACAATAAATTTTCCAGTAAATGGGCCTATGTCAAACGCAAAACCCGTCTCATGATCGATCTTGGAACCCTGGTAAAAAAAAATTATATATATATATATATATATATATATATATATATATATATATATATATATATATATATATATATATATATGTATATATATATATATATATATATATATATATATATATATATATATATATATGTATATATATATATATTATATATATATATACACACAGTACATACATACATACATACATACATACATACATACATACATACATATATACATATATATATATATATATATATATATATATATATATATATATATATATATATATATATATATATATAAACACAGAGTGCATAGCCAAATGTAAATACGACGTGAATGGCAATGGACACAAGAAAAATTTTATTTTAAAATGAAGGAATTAATGTAAATGCAGCTATTCAACGACAAACACAAAAAGAACGGTAATCTTTCCATCAATAGCATAATCAAAATAAACATCAAAACCGAAGATATTAAAAAGAAAGTCAACAGCAAACTATTCCATAATGACTCCCAAACACCATACCACAAAAAATGCATATATCTCAAAACCCAACCGTCAGGCACTTTAAACATTACGTGAATGTTTTTGGTGAGGAAAAAAAATGGCGTTCTATTTTACCCGAAAATCGCTCTTTAAACTCTCTCTCTCTCTCTCTCTCTCTCTCTCTCTCTCTCTCTCTCTCTCTCTCTCTCTCTCTCTCTCGCGTCCTTTCCATCGATGCTTAAAGCGCTGGCACTAATGAATTCCACGGCCGAAAAGAAATGACGTTAATCCGCACCACGAATTTATTCTACATCACAATTCGATTACAAAATCCACCAAAGGCTTTTACTGGCCCTCCGTTGCGGGGAAACTGCTCGTATTGTAATGCAAACACCAAAAATAACTCTCAACCAGCTTATATCTTTTGACAAAAGGTTTCAAATCAAGGACCAATCTCTGGACGACGTTGACTCTCTCTCTCTCTCTCTCTCTCTCTCTCTCTCTCTCTCTCTCTCTCTCTCTCTCTCTCTCGCTATACACACACTAATAGGTTTATAATTATGACTGAATATAAGCAACACAAAAGAATCTCTTAATCTTCAAAAAGTGAGTCTTACGTATGGAAATAAAAATATGATATGGAGGCAAAATCATTAGAAAATAAATCGAGAGATATATATTCATACCCTGGCGATCCATACACAAACGCACACACACATATAGGGTCAAATACTCTTGATGCCGCTGACCTCACAGGAATAGGATTATATACGAAATATATATATATAAAAAAACAAGCCTAAGAAAGGGAACTCTCCTGAATGTAGTTGGGGGCCATCGAGAATCAAAAGAAATATTTAACGAGGGCTCCTAAAGACCCCTTGAAACGTGTCACTACTTTCCCTCATTAATATTTGGGTTGATTGACGTCTCTGCCCAATTATGAACTTACGTTGGAGCTCACGGATGAGGAGGAGGAGGAGGAGGAGGAAGAAGAGGGGTGGAAGGGAGCAGGGAGCAGGTGAGGTGGCGAAGAGAGAGAGAGAGAGAGAGAGAGAGAGAGAGAGAGAGAGAGAGAGAGACCGTCTTTAGTCTCGGGGGAACGAAGCCGACGACTGTACCCTATAATTAAAGAACTTCTTCATTAACAATTTCCTTTTTTTTTCAAGTTTCAGTTATTCATTATCGCCGAGTATGCGTCCGGAGAGTGAAGCGCACGAAGGCGAGAAGTCTCTCTTTCCAGGGAGAAATAATTCCTTTAAAATTCCCGGAGACAATTTCAACTCAAGAATGGACCGTCACAACGCAGAAATAAACTAACAATATGATTGTGTTAAAAATCTATGCACGTCACTCAAACCCGGAAGGAGAGAGAGAGAGAGAGAGAGAGAGAGAGAGAGAGAGAGAGAGAGAGAGAGAGAATCATACTGTCGCAATGCGGGTTCTATTCAAGAAAAGTGAAAGAAACTGGACAAGGTAAAACTTATGTCATAATTAGAACAAATGAAATTATTGATGCAAAGGAATTTAATTCCTCGGCATCCGCGACATGTTGAAAACATTCTCTCTGAAATACAATTAAGTTGACTTTTTAATATGTATAATGACAGTTGTATGTATATGATATATATATATATATATATATATATATATATATTATATATATATATATATATATATATATATATTGACTGTCAAAACCAAAGTTATCATACATACAATCAAAGAAAACATCACAAATAACTCTGATTCAACTACTACTACTGATACTGCTCCTGTCACTAGCACCAATAAAAATAATAATAACGATTTACACAGTTTAAAAAATAGTAATGGAAAAGTCCTCCCCTTTAGATATCATTCTCAACAAAAATTCCAGAAACTATCACAACCTAGTCTACAATAATAGCTGAGCATTTAGAACAATTTGAGTAACAATGTACTACCAAATAAAGAGACATACCAGGGTCTTCAATAAAACCACCTGATAAAACCGCATCGGTCACAAGGTGTAGAAAAGCGAACTAACGTTGTTGTCCTTCCTGAACTTAACTCGCTCACGATACCGTCACATCTACGATTTTGTGTGACAAAATCCTTTAGTTTGGTTGCGTTTCCAGTCAGCAGAAGGATTAGTGTGTATGAGGAAGGTGTATGCTTAACGGCATCACTTGGGCGCAAACCATAATCATTTATGCTCGATAGGGTAGTAACAGTACAGTAACAGTAGTAGCAATAGTATCTAAAGTGACGTGTTAGCAGCTCCCATTCAAAAGATTAAGCAGCAGCAAGGTTTTTCATTAAGTGCCGGAGCTGTCACATGGCCTCTTCTATGAAGGTAGCTGCAAAACACCTAATCAATCGTTACAATAAAAGAAAATATAAGATAACCTTTCACGGACTTGACGAGTTCACACCTTCCAAAAATAACATCTAAAGTGGTCCTGTTTCAAAGCATCATTACACGGAAAAATTAAAGATTACTCACAATAATTTTTCCTAACAAATACCTATACGTTAACAGCACTCATAAGATATTTACGCAACTTCATATCATTCAATGAAAATTGATATTAATAATTTAAATTTCATACAATGAAATTTTCGCACCTGAAAATTACTTTCATAGTCTATCCGTCTACTATATATATATATATATATAGATATATATATATATATATATATATATATATATATATATATATACATATATATACACATACATATACATATGTATATATATATATGAGAGAGAGAGAGAGAGAGAGAGAGAGAGAGAGAGAGAGAGAGAGAGAGAGAGAGAGAGAGAGAGGCCAGCTCAGGTATAAATCTACGGCAATAACGACTCCCAAATCAACTAAGATTTGAGTAGAGGCGCTGTTATTTGCAACAATTATATCGGTGTTAATACTGATCCATTCACCTATAAATTTCCACATTACGGTTAATGTCCGACGTCTGTCAATCTTTTCATCCATGTTATTTAATCAAAAAACCTATGGAGAAGTGTACAGTAATATTTTAAAAAACTAGATTTTACCATCATTAATCTAACAATACTTCTAATCAGAAGTGCACAGTTACTATATATTCGGGTTAATCTATCACTTCTTTCGAATTTAAATATCCATTCTTTTTTTCTCTGCCTACTCTTTTGGTTTTTGCGCTCAAGGTAGGATATGGAGATTAGGATGCCGTTTAATCGTCCCGGCATTAAAAAAGAATATATCCGGCATTAAAAAAGAATATAATGTTATCCAAAGCAAATGAATCGAGAATAACCATACCTTTGACTCACGTGCATAACCTCCGTATTTCTGGAATAAAATTTACATATCGGCGTGTACAGGGCTGTGCTACTCTTGCCGATATTAAATACACTAAAGAACACTTGAAAAAATTAATAGATATCAAGTTTATGTGTCAGGAATTACACTGCATTTTCCCTTTATACTTATTAGAACGAGAAAGCTATTCATCTTATCTCTGACAATAAAATGATTCGCATCGGTATGTTTAAAAAATGCAATATGTTAATCAGACTTCGGTCTTCAAACTATTTAGTTCGATCCAACACAAAATTCCCCAACTTGAAATATCTTGATATCAGGGAGTGTTTTTTTGCAAAATAACTTTCGCAACGTGGGGTGTTACAGATTAATTACGCCGGGACCTCTCAGAATTACGTAGGAAAACATGCGAGTCAAAAAGCATCCCCAGATACCCGGGCACATGAAATATGGAGTCTTGTGAACCGGTACGTTTCTTACACGCAGAAGGATTAGACTTTCTTACAGCGAATTCCGAAGTAAACGGCCAATAATTTTCCATTAAAGTCTCCCCCCTTTTTGTTAATTCCGAGCTAATACAAAAATAACGTTAGAAAATTACGCCCGGATAGATTATCATCTAATTCGCCCCCAAAACATAACGAGAGACTTCTTGCCTTTCTTTTCCTAAACATCAAAGGGTGAGCGTAGTTCACACTGGACGATTTACGTGGCATAATTACCCGCATCCATTTAAGGATTCCAAGGACTTTCTTGCTCCCATTCGCTTGGAGTTTCTGAACTAATGATTTGCAATGCTCAGATAAGGCAAAAAGGACGGCCAGGCGGCGCATGGGGGAACGGGAAGAGAGAGAGAGAGAGAGAGAGAGAGAGAGAGAGAGAGAGAGAGAGAGAGAGAGAGAGAGAGAGAGAAATAAGACGCTGGTATCGCTATTAATGAAAATTATGACTGGCAGAGATAGTGAGAGACAGAAAACAAGTACAGAAAACTGTTAAGGAACCTCGAAAAAGGAGACAGCACCTTCTATAACCTTGAACGAACATTCACCTTCATGTTCACTTCGGCCTATCATTTTATTCACTTATTTAATTATATACTTGTCTATCAATATTGCGTTCACCCACCGTCGCATCGACGAATCTTCCATTTTTATTACTTCTCTGTTGTTTTCTTTTATATCCACCATCACTAATATAGTCCTTTCATTTTCAAAACATCATTACTGCTACTGCCCTCTTTGTCATTCTTGTGTTCGTCCTACCCTCCCTTATTCGCTTCATTCATTTTCGTTCTCTAGCATCCCTACTTCCTTTCCTTCCTCCCTCCCATCACACTCTGGTTCTTTCCTCTTCCAGATTCTTCGTTAGACTGGTTGGTACCGTTCTCGGCTAGCACTCTGCAGGGCCCGAGCTCGAATCTACGACCGGCCAATGAAGAATTAGAGGAATTTATTTCTAGTGATAAAAATTCATATCTCGGTATAATGTGGTTCGGATTCCACAATAAGCTAAGAGGTCCCGTTGCTAGGTAACCAGTTGGTTCTTGGCCACGTAAAATAAGTCTAATCCTCCGGGTCAGCCCTAGGAGAGCTGTTATCAGCTCAGTGGTCTGGTTAAACTAAGGAATACTTAACTTCTCTTTCCTCTTCCTCACTTTTCTACTTATTTCTTCGTCCATGCCTTTCCCAGCCTTTTTTTTTATTACCTCTCATCAATTTATATAAAATAATTGCTCCAAATTCCCGCCAGTTTATTTCTGGGGCATTTTCTGATTCTCCATTCTTTGATGTTACTCTGGTTCTTTCCTCTCCTTGACTAATCACTCTTACAGTTCCTCCCTCTGCACCTCTTCCCTTCTCCCCTCTCCATACCTTATCACTGATTCCATAACCTCATCATTTCCTCTTTATTGTTTCTTTACTGCCTTTCCGACCACCAGCATTTCCCTTCCATCCTCCACCCCTTCTCTACTCCCTTCCACTTCCATGAAACGCTGTTTCAACCTCCCACCCCCGCCCCCCCACCCCTCTACAAACTGCCCCAAAGAGAAGAGCCCCAGAGGGCAGTTGGTGCATTTCCATGACCCCAAAGTCTCTCCCCCGAAAAACGCCTTTTTCTTCGACTCCAGCCGCGCACCACTCCATAAACAGAATATATATTCTAATAAATAGTAGGTTTAGATTACCATTTAAGAACCGGAAAATTACCAAGCCGGTTAATTACGAAGGCCAGCGGCCGTTAAGTGAAAAATTTCAATATAATTGGTCGCTGTGTCGTGGGACGGGGGGGTCGGGGGGAGAACAGCCAGCAACTCTTCCGGTTTGTCATTAGGTTGTCAGCAGCTATGACTGCTGCCCTTCATAAAGCTCGCCGCCACGATGATTAACACCGCACAAGTGTTCATTATTTGTCAACTTAATGTCAGTTTGGTATACCCAAGCTCGTCACAAAAGCAGGAAACACCAAGTGTATGGCTGCCACTTGGCCACAAGACAGCTTATTCTTCTTCTTCGTCGTCTTCTTCTTCTTCACCTTCTTCTTCTTCTTCTGTTCTGTCCTCGACATCAACCATACGGACGTAAAGGGAAGCAGCATTAGCAGCAGTAAGTATTAGTTGTAGTATAAGAACCTGGTCAGTGGCAGAACAGACTCATGCTTAAATGAACAACGTTCTGGGCATATAATTACTTTCACACGGATTTCGCTCAGTAAAGAAATAAACAAAGACCTCGAGTAATAGGAACACAAGGAAAGAGCTTTTCCAAGGCGGGTCGAGAAACCAAAGGAAATCTTACGAAATAAAACAGCGAGACTGAGAGTCCTTTATTCACCTGTTTATCGAGGGTCTGTATAAAATGAATCAAAGAAGTTGAAGCTTCCACATTTTTTCTCTCCCTTTTTAGGGGGGTCTATTTATCCTGAAGGACGCCGAGTCAAACCGTAATTATAGTGACTCGGGGGAAGAGTTAGGCTTTCATTTTAAAAGCCATTTCAGCATGTGAGGAAATGAGATAATAGACAAACACTCCGAAATAAATGGAGGGAAATGAGGGAGACGTCGGTTCGCTGGGTATGGCAGATTAACATGTTTAAACGTTAAAAACGTCAGCCATAATGCATTTTTATGACGAATAATTTTAAAAACATTTTTCCTGCTGTACAAACACTCTTCTTATTCTATGAACTACGGAAAGAGAACACTTAGTGAGCAGCATGCACACAATAATGGCTAATAATACAACTAATTTATGAGCTTAGGGCTGTATGTACATGTATGCAAAAAAAGTAATTATTATTATTATTATATATAAAATATATATATATTATATATATATATATATATATATATATATATATATATATAATATCCATAAAGAATTTCATAACACAATGACCGAAACTGAGAAAATATTCTAAAGTAAATATAGAAATAAAGATTAATGACTTGTACATATATATAATATACATACGTACATACATACATACATATACATACATATATATATATATATATATATATATATATATATATATATATATATATATACTATAGGCTCTCTCAATGATCTAAATATTTTTATTACTGAACTTTAACTCACTCTCGTATTTGTACTTTGCCGAAAACAGTGTGTTGATCAATAAATCTCTTAGTGTCAATAAAACAATTGAGAAAAATCCTAACCATATATTCAAAATCAAAATTATGACAATAATACAGGCACATGGTTAACCATTCACAAATAATACAACACAAAAATAACACATTAACACAAATGTAACATGTATAACACCCTTTGCACAAAATATATTATGACAATCAAGCTATAGAATATGAGAATGAGCAATATCTCGAGGACTCACAGTGTTTACCGCACTTCCAGAAGTAACTACCAGCGTAAACACAGGCCAGTGAATCTAACTGTACAAGGTTCCTACTTACAAACATAACTAATACAAGGCTACCAAGTTCAAAAAAAAAAAAAAAAAGAACGCCCTTGTCACCAGACGTCTTAAAAAGAAACTTCACATAAAATAACAACTTAAGAATTACAATTATTACAAACTATAATAATAAACACTTTCAATTAATAACATTTTTATAACTAACATATATATATATATATATATATATATATATATATATATATATATATATATATATATATATATATATATATATATATATGCTACTTGAATATAGTTTCTCTCTTATGTAATTTCTGTTGAAGGTAACGACATTATTTGCAGATACTATCTTTCTAGAAGAGAAAAAGACATATTATAGGCTGATTCAAAGTCTTGATGAGAAGATAGTTATCTATGAACAATGCCACTGATTCAATAGAAAATATATATATATGCAGTATATATATATATATATATATATATATATATATATATATATATATATATATATATATATATATATATATATATATATATATATGACCAAGACGAAAATATCCCTCTGTAGTTATAATAATAAAGAATAATGACGACACCAAGACAGTCTCAACTCTCCTTCAAGCCAGAAGATATAATTCAGTAGCCTGAATTAATCCCGCAACTTTGATAAAATTTTACAAAGCAGATTGGATTTAAACCTCTGAAGTATAAGCAGGAGATGAGACAGCTTTAAAAACATGACAGCCGAGATTTAAAAACTCAAAAATCCTCTAAGTTGTTGCTGAGACTAGCAAGATTAAAGTTCCAGAATATCCTTCGTGAAGACTTAACAGCATCCTATACTGAAGTAGGGATCTTGAGAGAGTAAAATATTTCATGACTGTGGAACTTTGGATAAGAAAAATATCATAAAATTGCGAAATAATTTGCTTTGCAAGAACAAGCAGAATAAAGCGATGACCTACCAAAGGCAAAATAATTATGCCCAAATTATCCCAAACAGTAAAATATAGCAAAGAAGTATTAACATAAAGATGGACAAATCGTTAGATCCAAGTATGTCAAGTCACTTCAAGTCATTCCAGATAGTTTACACTAAATGAGATATTTAAGCCCTGTGCTAAAAATGCATAGGCTAATCTATATGTTCCTGTGCAGTACTTAAATATTTCCCCTCATTTAATAGAATATTTTCTTCTCTTCCGTCAAAGGATTCATATATATTTTATATTATCTCGACCCTTTTTTTTGCGTTGCTTTGAACATCGACCAATCAGAAAAAAAATATTAATACTAACTCTCTATTGATTTGTTTATACCCTGAGATTAGACGTGAATCTCCAGTTCATGTCACAGATTACCACTTGCAATCAATCTCTTAAGAACTGAGCTTTTGATTCTTTTCCAGTGATGTGCCTTATATTCGTTATCATCTAAAGTAACTTTTAAAGATTTGCCGATACATAATATAATAATTCATATCCGAAAAAGCAGCCTAATATCTTCAAGTTCTAAATTCTAATAATAAGTATTTAACTTGGACATCCGTTACAACTCTATATAAGAAGATAATGACAACTGCATACTCTGAAGTTTTATTCCTATTTATACATTTATAAGAATATATATATATATATATATATATATATATATATATATATATATATATATATATATATATATATATATATATATATATATATAGATATATATATATATATATATATATATATATATATATATATATATATATATATATATATATATATATATATATATGTAAGCAATGCCTGAACTATTTCCTGGCGGATGGGAAAAAAAGGATGGTTGAGGTGTCAGCCCAGTTTTAAAAATGAAGACCCAAATAAATAACTAAGCAGAGTTCAAATAGAAACCAAGGAAGGGGATTATTCTCAATTCAGAATTTGTAAAAAAGAAAAAAAAATGCACCCAACATTAGCCTTTATGCCATGTTGCTATTAGCATTTCCTTTATGCAACAAAATTATACCCTTCAACAAAATCTATGCAAATTTTCTTGGTAAACCCCAGTACAAAAAGAAGTAAGAGAAATGAAGGGAGAAAAAAAGGGGGGAGGGGGTCAGATCATACACATCAATGGTCAAGCAAAAACAAAACCATTCCCCGGCCAGCTCCCTATCGATAAGTAGATCAAATATGCAAATATATCATCATGCAGCCGGGGGCATGCATTCTCGATCGCGTCGATAACGCAATTGTGATTACCTCGAAATCATCGGAACTTAATCTTTTTACTTCTAGAGCCAGTGATAAATCTTCCGGCTGACATGATCCACCATTTTCCTAAGCGCCGATTCGGTCTGCATAAAATCAGTGGGAACCTGAAGCGTGTTTTCTTAGGCCCGTCCGATGCGAGGGCACACCGAATCGGTCTGCATAAAATCAATGGATCTGCAGACACGCTGACGGTGTGGGCCCTGCTCGAACAAGGGGAACTTCGATGCTCCTCTTAGCAACACCTATAATCATGGAAACAAAAGGGTCTTGACTGAGCATTCATGTCCTCCATGCTATCGGACGAGGTATCGACACAGGAACACGGTGTTAAGCTGCCCTGTATAGAGAGAGGGGCGTTCATTTGGAGGGTGCTGTGGGAGGGGAGAGAGGGTGGGGACAGGGAAGGAGAGAAAGAGAGGCAATTATTTCTGCATATTTTACTCGCCTATTACCCTACCTGGTCATAAATTTAAAGGCGCCCGGACACGAGAATTCCAAAATGATGTTGGGGCTCAAACTCCTTTTGTCCGGAGGTACGAGGGCTCTTGTCGGGGCACGCTGGAGGGAGGGGCAGCCACGAGGCTACCGCACACTGGTACTTATACCACACCAGTCACAAATCATCGCCCTCCAGTTCAAAAGCTGCCTCTCTCTCTCTCTCTCTCTCTCTCTCTCTCTCTCTCTCTCTCTCTCTCTCTCTCTCTCTCTCTCTCTCTCTACTTTAGAAAAAACTAATCTTGTGATTCCGCCTCTAAACGTTAAATATTCTTTCTGGACTGCTCTACGTACGTGCGTATAAATGAGCGCAGCACAAGTGTTTCAGCTTCTGTCCAGAGAAATAACTTTCAAGGAAGAAAAAAGGGAGCAAAAAAGATCTAAAGTAGTAATGACCAGGTTAAAGGTTTGCTACCTAAATACTATTTTAAAAAATAAAAATCTGATTTGATTCACCTGATTATATTACATTTTCAAGCAATGATAAAACAAGCTTTCAGATATACAAATACAAAAATTAAAAAAGGAAAACTAAAAGTCTCTATCCTTGAGCCTAAAAATATTCCAAACATCACTTTTTACAAAACAATCACACACCGTCATTCTTAAACCTAGGGAAAATATACAAAAATCATAATTCTTAACCCGTGAAAATACCCACATTCCCCATTATTAAACCCATGAAAAATACTAATATTTTCCTTCACGCCAAGGAAAAAAATATCTAAACACGAAATATACGACAAAAAAAAATAAAAAAGTTAACAGACGTTAATTCTTTCAATATTACTTCCTAAAAAAAAGCCATTTTTAACCAACTGAAAAATTCCAAACACCATATATCAAATCTTCAACCCAAAAACCAAAACGAGAAAAATCCTTAAGCCAACAAATACCCCAAAATTCCCCACTCTTTAGCCCAAAGAAAAATCTAAAAGTATTCATTCTTATCCCCTGAGAAATTTCCATGGAAGTCCAGCCCATGCCCGTAAGGATCGACGATCATAATCATAACCCGGAGTTGTTGACTCCACCTCCGAAAATTAAAATTAGCAAACATAAATCATGATGTACGCCAACACGAACATCGAACTTGAGGAGAAGGAGGAGAGGGAGGAGGCGGAGGAGGAGGAGGGGGAGGGAGGGGAGGAGGAGGAGAGGAGGAGGAGGGCGGTCTTCCTCCTCCTCCTCCTTTAACAACCCTCTATATACCAAGCCTTTACCATCACGTAATGAGCTGCCATTAACACATCCCTTATTTTGAGATACCACATAACCATTTTTTGGTGGGATTGGGGGGGAGGGAGTTTGAAATTTATAGAGGTCTTGTGTTCGTGGACACTCAAGATATCCCCTGGGTCAAGAGGCCTCACAAAAGAACCAAAATTTACTTCGCAGTAGCCGCACATTTACATGGAGTTCGATTGTACGAGGTTACGGACGCTTGGGCAGTGTAATAATGGAACAAGTTAATTGACGGCTGGCTTCGTAGTGTTGCTAAATTCATGTCGCTTTTCATACACGTAATAAAATTTAAAGACGAGAAGCGAAATTCCCTTGCATTTGATATGAATGACATTTCATTTTCAGTCATATACAGAAGTCAACAAAATCGCGGAGAGAGAAAAAGAGAACATCTCAATTTGCTACGTGATATGACGGAAAATTTATAGATGATTTTAAAGGATGTCAAGAGAAAAAAAATTGCCTTGACAAAAAGGAAAACTTCAACCCTTCATAATACATAAGTAATATAATTATTTTGCTTGCATACACATTCAGAGTCAATGATTTACCAAAAGCGTCCTCAATCACAGTTTAAAACTGGTGCAGTAAAATGCTTTTATTAATTAACATTTTGTTAATGGGTCCCTTAGCTTTTTTTACCAAATGTTAATGGGCTCTTGGGTTTTTTACGAAACACGTATATGTATTATGAATATAAAAATTAGGATCATTAAAACTTACAAAAACAAAATTTGGTTGCCCAAATATGTTTGATAACGCAGTTGGACAAATCATTTATTGCGAATGGTATTCCTTATCATCACTAATAACCTCAATTATGATATCTGATAAAAGCTCTTAGCGGTTAAAAAATCAAAATACCTCTTATATTGCGCTCAAGGCAATGACCCTTAAAAATTCCTTTCTTCTCTTATGCCACTAATCGGTCAAAAGAGGCAGATAAAATGACTCTAAAGGTAAAAATATCATGAAGACATTAACAGCCTGCTCAACCTGTCATGTTTGTCCAAAGGCGTTTGCGGGATAATGCGTACCTCGTCAAGCGCCATGTTCTTTAGAGCCCCAATAAAATATCTGGCGACTGAAAACCCTTCTCCCAGCTACAGCTTCTTATCCCCCCGCCCTGGCCCTCAAGCGCCCCCAACTTCTGGAATCATCAATCCAGAACGATTCTAATATAGTCGACTCCGCAATTGGGAGTTAGTCAAACTGAAGCTGAGTCTCAAGCCTGATAAAAGAAGGGAGGGCTAATCGCAATAACTTCCCTTCCTTGTAAGATATTCAACGTGAACCCCAAGAACCTTTAGTAATAAGGTGCACATGGCAATGGGCGATAATGAGACCTTAAAGGCAACAAAAAGGCGAGTACTATCCACTTCAAGGTTCACTAAAACAGCCTTTAATGATGACTAATGATGACCACAAAGAACAAGAAAAAATCTTTAGAAAAAAAATTTGTCTTATCACATCCTCTACCCAACAGCCCCTTATTCTGTTCTAACACATGAAAGTCGCACCTAGATTCCCGGCGCGACCAAGGTCACCCCTATTAATCCAAAGATACGTCACTGCCACAAAACATCACTTCACACCTAAGCCAGCAAGAGACAAATGACTCGGAAAACTAAGGCTTTATCAAAACACCCAAGCTCTAATCCCGACAGCAAATTAACAAATAATTAGAAACCGGATTTTCTTCTGTTAACGCCGGGTAAGAAGTACGCGAGAACATTTTCTTTTAACTCTTCTGCGTATTCGAATCTGGTTTCATTTTTTCTTTCTTTTCGTTTAAAATTTAATAACGGCTGGCTGGCACATTATGAACACTTAATAATAGGTGTTTAGAGAAAATGCAGCTCACTGATTTATGTATGCGATAAAGATGGCAAAAAGAAGAGATGTTAAGCTAAAAGCGAAATTATGGACATGATCCAAAAGGAATTAATCGAAACTGAAGGACTAACCAATAACCTTTTTCAACTTACATTCTTCTGGAGCATTTACACACACACACACACACACTTTACTACGAAAGGGCAAAACATCTTTACAAGTGGCACAGGAAAAAGCTTTTACGACAAGGAAGCAAATATCAACGACCTGGAGTTCGGTCTAAAATGTAATTCAGTGCAAGTGGAAAAATAAAATGGCCGGTCAACTTCACCTCCAAATAAAGAACAAAACAAGGAATAGAGCACCAGAGGGACAAAGAATATAACCATGAAATGAATTACATGACCTAAATAAATTAGGTTTAATATTAGTATCAAAAAGTTATTGACTTTAAACTTCTATATAGAGGAAAGAGAGAACTGGACATTGGGGTTTAGAATACAAAGACTGCTACCTAAAAAAAGTCATCATCAGGTCTAAACATACTGTAAAAGCAGAAAAACGCCAACATTACCTATCGTGCACATAGGCCAGGGACAGTAGGCTGCTTTAGAATCCTGTCTGTTGGGCTTTTACGGCTAAAAGAAGCAAAAATACCCTTTAAACAGAAAAAGGGAGGGCTCACAAAAGCCCTTCTCAGACTGTTAACTTTAAGAAGTTTTTAGCTCAAATTAAGCAAATCTATCTTCCACGAAATATGCAATATTAGAAAATCGGTCATAATTCCTGCTCCAGTATTCAGCTCAAATTTTCTGGGTCTTAGTGCTTATCAGTTCATCAAGCGTCTGTTGAGATCAATTTTACACTTGCTGAGCACCTGGACTTCTGTACTTTCTGAGCCACCAATTCAAAGGAACAAAAAGCATGTGGTAAACAAAAATATCTCATCTATTTACCTATAAACTATAAATCTGATATATATATATATATATATATATATATATATATATATATATATATATATAAACTATATATATATATATATATATATATATATATATTATATATATATATATACATATATACATTATATATATATATACAGTACACACACACACACACACACACACACACACACATATATATATATATATATATATATATATATATATATATATATATATATATGTAGCCTATGTCCAACCACCATAATCCCTGTTCCCGCCCAAGGAGAGAGTGGCAACTTATAGGTATAGTTCTTAGGAATGAGGATGCTAGCCCCAAGCCCTTTTCTTGACCAACAAACGCTAGTATCCATTTATTAATAGATGGACTGGAGTGTGGTAGACAGGAAGCAAACCACAGACTTAGAAAACGCGAGCCATGAGACGTACTTTTATGCACTACATTTGCAAATCTGAACTGAGATTATTGTTGAGTAACTACGTTCGAACTGAATATTAGTTTTTAAAAATTTTTCGTTTAAAAGAAGGAAAACCCTTTCACTAGAGACGCCATCTTCAGTTTTCTGAGTAGACAGCCTGTTGTAGTTGTTACTGTTCTAAATTCAGACGACCAGCACGAACTCTTGCTTTCGGGCAGCTCGTAAAAATCTTCGTTCTTTCAAGAGGATGTTATATCGCTTACTTTGGTGTCAGCTGCCGCTATTTCCCGCACCTCATTCTTTTACTGTCCTCTCATCTTTCATTTACTTATCCTTTAGGCCCAGGCAATAATAATGCAGTGGGATGCTCATCCCTCTGGCCTCCCAAAATAAAACAATTATAAATCGGTATATGAAATCCCCAAGAACAATTGAAATCGTTGGGCAAGAACGGAAATCAGTATCATACAAGATGTTACTTTTCTAAGACCAAAGTAGTGAATTGCCCTTTCCATCTGCCTTCTCATTATGAGAACAACAAGTCAAAAGAATAACCTGCTGCCTAAAAAGATCTGAAATCGTGCAACATGAAGGGAAATCAAACGAGTCTTCATACTCGGGGCGTCACTGGCTTGACACCGGAGTGATAAAGACACCATCGCCAACGTATCATTACGCCATTACCTCCGGCTTGGGCCGCTATGTTGCTAATCTGATTTCGTATTTATGCTTATTTATTAAAAGAAAGGTGCTTATTAACTGGGCAGGGGACGGACGGTTTACTGGGGCTGTTTCTAGGCAAAAATTGCAGATAGAGAGTGGAGTTTTCGACGGGGGTAATGAAAAAGTCTCGCTGTGGTCATATGAGTGAGCCAAGGCTTGGAAATATGTGGCACTTACTCCACTTAAAGTAAATTAATACCTAAGCGAATCATACGAAAAGATGATTACCTTACAGTTCCAGAAAAAAAAAAATTAGTGAAGTACAAAGGTCTCCAGTTTCAAAAATATATATGTATGCACGCAGTATATGTGTTTTTGTGAGAGAGGCCTGCTAATGTGTACATGCACTGGAACTGGAATAAATTAAGACCACAGGCCAAGCACTGGGATATATGAGGTCATTCAGCGCTGCTATGGAAATTGACAGAAAAGAAGGTTTTGACGGTGTAACAGGAGGAAAACCTCGCAGTTACACTATGACACAATTACTAGGATAGGGTGGAAAGTAAGATGGAAGAAAGATAATATGAAAGGAATGCAAGAGCTTGCAGCTAGGGGTCAATGAGACGCTGCAAAGAACCTTAAGTAATGCCTACAGTGCCTGGCGACAAAGAGGGTGCATTGAGCGATTGAACCACCTCCCAAAGGGAGTTAAAGGTACACAATGCTGATAGAAAAAGCACCAGTGACAAGATGAGTTTTGAGGTGGTTTATAAACGTAAACAAAATGGAAGTGGTGCTGGAACGGAAGGGACACAATATTTAAGAAAGTGAATGCCGTAAAACAGTCTGACATAATGCTTATGAGTGATATGTATTAGTGAATGAATTGGTTGGGGCTCTAGAAGTTTTCTGCGCAGAACTAATCATACTCGTATCTCCTCTTGAGGTTTAGTATTTACCGTTATTACTTTTTAGTATCAGTAAAACGTCAAAGACTGAGACATTTTGCTTTTTCATTCTTCATTCACGCTGTGTAAAGATGAGCAATGCAGTAAATGCTGCTTTGCTTTCTATTTGTGTGATAACCTGATTTTCTCTCTCTCTCTCTCTCTCTCTCTCTCTCTTTCTCTCTCTCTCCTCTCTCTCTCTCTCTCTCTCTCTCATTAGCGTCTGGCGACAAGTTGGTAATTATTAAATTATTAAACATTGCCAAAAACTTTAGGGATACTCACGCATCATCTTTGAAACCAACACAAAGTATAAACAAACGACTAACAGGACGGCAACCTGGTGATGTCCCGGACCTGGGAGAGCCCAACTCGACGATGTTCGGATAAGAAGGGACCCAAAGACCGGATGGGTCAAAAATAGAGATGAAAGAATCGACGATTATGTCTCAGATAAACTCGGTAAAACCATACAGGGTGAGGAGGGAGATCAAGATTGTATATCTTCTGAATGCATAATGCAATCAATAAGCAAAATTATACACGACAGCATGACTCAGCGACGACACGTATCAAAGCTGGAGAGACTAAGAGAGAAAGAAAACGCAGCTTTTGTCTATGAAGTCTTGGTAAAGATATTTCCACAGAGAGATACCTGACGAACTGTTGCATATTGATCATGGAAGCTAGTTCATAGGGACACCAAAAAGTTGAAAGAAACCCCCTTCCTCTCTCGCTCTCTCTCTCTCTCTCTCTCTCTCTCTCTCTCTCTCTCTCTCCTATATGCTTCCTGGCCAAGTAGTCGTAAATCAAGAAGACCTTCTTAACATTTATAAATATCTCATCAAGATATACTTGAGATATTTATAAATGTACACTTCACATGAGCTGGTGACAAAAATGGGAGCATATGTAACAGATGATGTAGTAGAAGTAACAGCAACAAGGGAAAAAGTTAAGTATACCTTAGTTTAACGACCACTGAGCTGATTAACAGCTCTCTAGGGTTGGCCCGAAAGGTTAGACTTATTTTACGTGGCTAAGAACCAACTGGTTACCTAGCAACGGGACCTACAGCTTATTGTGGAATCCGAACCACATTATAACGAGAAATGAATTTCTATCACCAGAAATAAATTTCTCTACTTCTTCGCTGGCCGGACGGAGAATCGAACGCAGGCCCAGCAGAGTGCTAGCTGAGAACTATACCGACCCGTCCAACAAGGAACTTGTGCAGGTTAAACAGGGGTAAGCACTGACGTTAAATACTAACTTTCCCATAAAATAAGATTTAAAAAATCAACGAAAAAGAAAAAGGCCGAATACGCAGCCATAAGAAAGCTTTAATAACTGATGGATATTTACTTTCCCATAAAACAAGATTACAAAATCCACGGAAAAGAAAAAGGCCGAATAGAAAGCCATAAGAAAGCTTTATTATGATTTTACCAACGTTGCCGTTATATCTTTTTCCCATATATGGGCCGATGGGTTGAGAGACAAACTCCCTGCAATGAATCAAATATGATCCAAGCAAAAAGAGAAGGGAAATGAAGTATTCGATCTCTACCCAAAGTAGAGACACCTCGTGAAAGGTGAAAGCTTATAGAGAAAACGAAAACAGTTACCAGAGAGAAAATATCAAAGCATGGGACCAAACGGAAACAAATAGCAAAGAGCCTAAACGACTAGAGTTCCTTGTGTACGTTGTCCCAGATGCTCTGCTGGTATCGTTCTTGGCAATATGCAGGATTTTCCGCATATGATGAGCTGCGTACGTTACACTTGCAGATAAATGATGCCGAAGTTTTGGTGGGAAGTCACGGCCTTTCTTTGATTCTTACTGGTTTGCATATGCTTTATTACGAACGCCATAAAAATGATCCTGAAAAGTAATTACAAAACAATCGTTTCCTCACATGAATCAGTGTTCAACATCAACATCAGCCTAATCAAGAGGCTTCTATTATTTCATATGATTCTCAAGCCTTGCACACAAGCTTAATACCAGAATCTGTACAGTGAAAAGATTTTATTTAACAAACGAAAAAGAGGCTGTTCAAGGTAATCCATAGTAAGGAAAAGAATCCCATATATGTGAGTGAAACAAGTGGTCAGACTTGTACACTTCATCAGAGTTGATGACAAAAATGAGAGCATAAGTAACAAAAGATGCAGCGGTAGTAATAACTGGCGGTGAGCATTTACTTGAGAGGGTGGCCCAAACTCTTGACCCAGTCTGTTACATGCATAGTACTACGAGCCTGCTTTAGGCTATACAAGTTAATTCAAATCTATACCTAATTATAACAACGAGCAAGAAAAGTAAATGACATCCCAGAACCTCAAAATACACGGATAAGCTTGGCACAGTGTTCAGAGAGCCTACAAACAGGCATTATCTCAGAAACCTCTTAATAAATGGACGAAATATGAATAATATCAGGGGGGCATGAAACAACGGGTTGAAAATGGTGTAGTATCAGTCTCAAAACCAATGGACTCAGCTTGTACCGTGTCACAGAAACGTAAAATTTAGCAAACTTGGTATAATATCAGGCACAATCAAAACAGAGAAAACTATTCTAGTATCAGACCCTCGTGGAAAAAATGAGAGTAATTGGTAAAACATCCAAAGCTGCACATTAACTGGATGAGATTGGCATAATATCCAAGAGCCTCAAGATAAATGGACGATGCTAGTTTTAAACCCAACAGTCTTACACCGAACGACGAAATTGGCGTAATGTCATACAATCTCAAAATAAAGCGGAAGAACATTACGTAATAACCGCATACAAATGGGCAAACTTAGCAAAATCTTTAAGCAGTCCAGACACTTGAACAGATCAAAGCGTCAAACACTTTAATTATACAGTATATATATATATATATATATATATATATATATATATATATATATATATATATATATATATATATATATATCATTATGTATATATATATATATATATATATATATATATGTATATATTTATATATGTATACAATATATATGGTATATATATTATATATATATATATTATATATATATATAGATATATATATATACAATCAGTGCAACGTAATATCATTTGATACACGTCACTTGTCAAGTACTTTCTTCTCCATAACAGCTGGAGAAAACCTACCCGACCAAGGAGTCTTTTAGGAGTGGGACAGATGTAAATAAATAAATAAATACTGATAAAGAGGCATCATCTTCCACTGCCGAAAAAATTATCTTTTACGCAGCAGTAGCCAAACAAGTTACATCAGTCAATTAATAGCAACCTCACATGACCTCTCGACCATATTGAGGTTCCAGAAACCCTCTTTCTAAACGCCCGTTCCGTCAACAGAATTTAAAATCTGAGTGTGCCCGACAATCAGTCTGACAGAGATGGATCAAGTAAAAAACGGAAATCTATATGTCACCATCGGAATTCTTTCGGTTAATTTATCAGATCAAAAAAATGGATATAACCTGCTATTAGACTTGACAACCAATAGGTGCATACGTAGTCACGAGATCTCCAATTTGTCACCGGTCGATCAGTTCTGATTAGCATGATATTCCTGTATATAATTTTTATTTATCTGTAACCAGACTGCATAATATAAAGCAAAATTAATATTTGTTATAAACCCTTTTGACCCAACCATAGGATAATTCCCGGAGCAGCAAATAATGCACAATAAACGTTTACGAATGACGTTTATCAAAAAGCTGTTCTCTGAAAACCACCGAGAAAGAATAGGTTTACGAGTGATTTCTGACCATTATTCGCTTCTAAGCCTGTTTCACTGACTCCAAAATCAACAGGTAATCCGGGTCTTAAATTTAACAGATAATACTTGTCCTTGTGTCCAAATTCATGGGAAAATAACACATTTTATTCAATATTCAACTGGCAATCCCAATTTTAAATTCAAAATCCAATAGATATTTCTTGTTCTTGATTTTAAAATAATTATTTCATTTTATTTTTGTTTTATTTTCTCTTCGACTGAAATGCTTGTCCTTGATCATCAATTCAGCAGATTCTAAACTCAATTTAACAGATTCTAAACTCAATTCAACAAATTCTAAACTCAAAAGCCAACTGGATCCTTGAATCGAAGTTCCAGAGAAGAACCACCTATGACGAATGAGACAGGACATCTTCATTTGTCTTTGTGAAGAGTTAATTATACGGTAAGAGGACTTGACCACCTGTGATGAATTACATTGCCTAAATGAAACAAATATTGTTTAACTACCGTCCTCGCAGGTGTAAAAATTTATATGAAAAAAATGTGAATTGCAAACGACATGAATCAACTGATAGCATCTTTACAACGGTGAAAACTGACATTGCGGAATGTAAATTCCACCAAAACGACAATGTATTCTTGATTATGCAAATAAACGCTAATTGCCGCCTCAAATACCACACTCCAATTAGATCGTTTTACTTCTAACAACTAAAAAAAACATGGCCCCACACCTGTCTCCAGGTAAATATATTCACGGCGATGTATCTCTCCAAGTCACAACGAATATGGAGGGTAATACTGAAATAATAAGGAGGCCCGCTTTATCAATTTAAGAATCGTTTAGGATCTGACTTAACGAGGAACCATTAAACAGTCATACATCACTGGGAGCTTTGGAAAATAGTCTTATAAATATAATACTATTTTCCATAGCTCCCAGTGAGTTTATTCATAGTAATACATTGAGGACAACGAAAATAATTGTGAAAGTCCATGAACTTCTACCAGTCTACTGAAAACAATAATTAGGCCATGGGAAATAAAAAGTCACAAGCAAAGAGCGATAAGACTGAATAAATTTGACTTTGTTACAATGACAATATTATATTTACTGTTAGTACAGCTAAACATCTATTCCTCTTTTTATATAAAATACACACATATATATACACACATACATACAAGTATATGTATAAATATAAATGTGTGTATGTATATATATAGTACAAATACATATACTCTGCTGATCATAGCAAAGCCTAATATGTATGAAATATACATAACTTTAGGACATGTGCTGAGCATGTCAAATATGGCTCACTGAAAAAATCGAGAACATACGGACAGAAAGCTTTATTTTCTCGCTAAAGAATTTTTCTGAAAAGTAATTTATTTTATTTGAGATTTTCCAAGCATGAAGTCATTAGCACTAGTACGAAATGACTTAATGATTATTTGCATCGTAATGTTTCCTGCAGTCTATTAAAATGAGAAACTTCCGTAGATGTAATCTGTTTCTCTTTATTGAGATACAGTGTATCTTAAAAATTTGAATAACGATACACTAAACACTTGCAAATGCCATCCAACTCTCAGATGTTTTCCTAACTGGTGTCATCATCAAAGACATATGTGTACAAGCATACATACGCAGTATATATATATATATATATATATATATATATATATATATATATATATATATATATATATATATATACTGTATATATATATATACATAACACACGTGTATGTAAACATATATATATATATATACGTATATGTATATATGTATACATACATATATACATAAATATAAGTATGTATGTATGTATGTATATGTGGATGTTAAAATGGTAAACTACACTAATATGAAAATACAAGAAAAACTTAGGAAGTAAATAGGAAAGAGAACGTTTAGAAACTTTCATATAAAATATATATTGCATTTTCGTCTTGTATTATTTTTCCTGCATTTTCTGTAACTGCTGCAGTAATTTGAAGCGAGTTTTTATCACACACGCCTTTTGTATTAGCTCTAAAGTATTTATGGATTTCAGTCACGAAGAGTTTTGTTGCTTGCTAATTTTAAATTTTTATCATCAGTGAGTATAGATTATCTACCAAGGCAAAAAGCTATAGCTTACTTTACAAAATTCATAATAATCTTCAACTCTTCACCTCTCAAAGATTTGGAGCTTCTTGAGATTCTTACAAGAGGATTAAAATCCTATTAAATACAGCAGCTTCAACTTACATATGCTTGTACTGACTATTGTCGTAAGACGAAAACAAAGAATAGCTCCATCTTTAAAACAGAAAAAGCCCGAACCTGCTTAATTCCAGCCAAAGTAGACGAATACGCGTTGCAGAGCCACCAGAGAACTAACCCTTTTTCCCCTCAGCTATAAGACCGGGAGTCCCTTACAATGCAATTGTTTATCATTATCGTTATCCCGAAGTCAATCACACTTCTTTGCTGTCAGATACTTGTCAGTGGAAGAAACAAAGGGAGACTCCTTATCTGAGACGCCATCAAAAGCGGAGGCCTCCTTAGCGATTCTTTGCCCTTCTTTATTTCGGAATCTCTTCATTAATGAACAGCTACGCCGCTGACACACACACACACACACACACAAACCCTCCCTCCCAAATGTTTTCTTGTTTTCCATAAATTTGTTCCTCTCCATCTCTCTATTTATCGACCAGTATTTTTCTTTCAATTTTTATTTTACAGTTTTGCTATCTTTGACGAATTCGAGACACAAACAACTCATATACACAAACACATGTATAAATGTACACACACGAGTACACTATTATATATAATATATATACATGTATAATTTATTTATGTATATATACATTTATATATATATATATATATATATATATATATATATATATATATAAAAAGACTCCAAAACTTTTATACCCAAATGGCATTCATTTCGTTCATGACAAATGGACTGAATGCATGAATTTAACAAACTGGATTAAAGGACTACAGGTAGCTTAAGAGTCCCCTCATCCAGTTTTAAAGGTGGGGGGTGATATACTGTCTCCCTGCATTTGTCTGTCTGTCACAATCAAAACCCCTGCATTGTTATGTTGACAAAGAATTACGTGGGTCGTAATGGCTTTTATACAGAACTCCACAGTTCTAACCTGGGTTTCCTCCTGTCGTCAAGGGACAATGTATTTTGTGCCTTTAATCTTTTAAATGATTATTATAATTATTAAAAATATCCACAGTAAAATCGACATATAGATCGAGCGTGTGCATGCTTATGCATATGTATATTTATATCTATGTATATGTGAGTGTGTGTTTGTGTTTGTCTGTGGGTACTTGCAGAATTTTCTTCAAAATTCTTGAGACACGTTATGATTTATCATTCATGTGAACTATTGTTACTCAAAAATAAGTGGAAACGTTAAATCCAGTGATGAATATATATATTGTTAAAGCAAAAAACTAAAAGTCAACTATTTACATATAACTATTCGTCAATATCAATAGTAACTAACTAAGATTTTCAAAAACTTCCCTATCTTGTTCGCTTTTTTATTTGCTTTACTTCAAAAAGATTAGAGCCCATTAAAGATTAACTGCTTTGGTATGAATTATTTGCATTATTATTATTCGTATCAACAGACAGCACTTACATACAATCAAATAAAACCTAACTTCCGCTCTATTCTAACTTCATGAATCTTAATTAACTGCACAATTCAAGCAAATAAATTAAAATAATTACATCACTCATTTTCTTCCAACATTACAGCATAGACAGAAGGAAGAAAAACAAAATTAAGGCAATCTAAAATGTATGAGATGAGTAAGTAAGCACAAGAAATAATTCTCTCCAGTCCCGTCCTCCACCAAGCTCGGATAAAAAAAAAAAAAAAAAAACTCGTTGATAAGTCACATCGATAACCCTTCAACCTTACTCGTTAAATTTTCTCCATATTACGCGAGCTGTAAATCTTGCGTCAATCACTCCCGCCCTCCCGGCAGGAGGGGTATCTGTGTAGTAGGAGTCCGTGGAAATGGGTTGGGTGGTAGAGAGAACACTCGCCCAAACCACGAGAAACCACACCTTTCGCAGGCAACCTCAGATCGCAAAAGCCATCGATGCTAACTCGACCATCTTCGCTCCAATGACCATTTTTACCACAAAAACCCCTTCCACATAACAGTCCTTACCAGTTTTACCCTAAACTGAAATTATCGAGCACAAACTTCCGTCCTATTGCGGGAATAATTATTTTTGACATAATCACTATTCCTCAAAATACGCAAACATTCATATGTAACAAGCCTAAATACCATCATCTTGCAAAACAGGCTTTTACAGAAGAGAAAACCACACGAAACACGAAACAGAGAAAAACTGGAAGCTGGATATCAAATTAATAATGAATCAACATAATTCAACGTCACATTACGGACAGATTTCGCTCGTATCAACACGACGCGCCCGCACAGATTTGTTACATAAGACTTTATTGGACCAGGTGTTTTTAAAAACTTGATTCCGTGAACTGCTTGAATTGCAAGCACTTATATGCCACGACCCACGAATTCAGGAAAACGAAAAGGTCGCGTTTCCATTTAGGCAACTCCCGTTGCTTCAGAGATGAAATGCCTTCCATTTTAAACCCATTCTGAAGAAATTGAATGCATTGTGCGCTTCGAATGAATGAAGGGCAGTGCTTGAATCGATATCAAGCTCCATTTTCATACTGCAGAATGCTTGCAGTCACCAGACCAAAGGGCACAATCGACTGGCTTAGAAAGCATTAAAAAATGGCGCACAACTACCTTAGTCACTATTACTCACAATTTACAAGACTGGACGTTATGAATGTAACTTCATCTCAGTACAAAATAATATCCAAGAATTCTGGCGTCAGTGACTTCGAGTTACGCTGAGGCTCTAGAGAACAATAGTGTATGAATTCATAAGAGAAAATTCATCTCAGTACAAAATAATATCAAAGAATTTTGGCATCAGTGACATCACGTTATGTTGAGGCTCTAGAGAACAATAGTGTATAAATTCATAAGAAGAGAAAATACATCTTGAAAACCCCTTGATAAACGGATCCGTTTCTGCCGTCCCTTCTGTAAATGGCTGCTATAATAATAATAGTAATAATAATAATAATAATAATAATAATAATAATAATAATAATAATAAATAATAATAATAATAATAATAATAATATAAAAAGGTTTACATATAGTGCCTTAACAATAATAATAATAATAATAATAATAATAATAATAATAATAATAATAATAATAATAATAATAATAATAATATGAAAGAAGAGGTTTATATAAAGTGCCTGTAAAGTTTTCTGACTTCTTTTTTTTTAGATATTTGCATTATTTTTTTTATAATGAGTCGCCGATGGAATCTCTCGTGGGTGGGTAGAGAGTCCTGCCACGTTTAGTGAAGACTTCCTTTATTTATTCCCCACCTGGGCAAAAGGCATACGGAGAGAAGGGTATGAAAAGTCAGTGGAAGGACATCGAAAAGTTAAGGCAAGTCAGTATAATTATCAAAAGACCCCTACATATATATATATATATATATATATATATATATATATATATATATATATATATATATATATATATATATAATATACACATACATACATACATACATACATTATATATTATATATATATATATATATATATATATATATATATATATATAGGTATACATGTACAGTATGTGTATCTATATTTTCCTCTGTACCAGACGGTCAAAAAACTAATGAACTCCACGACGATGTTTCACAATCACAAAATATTGATAAAGAAAATTGAAAAGAAATTGCATTTCAGCATAATGTACTTGATATATTTTACTGCAAAAGTACTGAAAAATTACCTTTGTTTTTACGAGACAGGTACACTTGTGTTAATAACAATAACTCAAAACAGAAATCCTGAAACACACAGAAAAATGTAATTATAATAAAATAATGAATTTCTTAGAACTGGTATAAACCTGATTCGGACTTGAACACGCAGGCGGAAAACATCCAGGGGTTATCTTTTGCTTGTATAATGTCTATATGAAAACAGAAAAATAGAACGATAAGTAACAAGTGTACGATAAGCACAATTTTCAGTTTCAAATCTTTTCTCTGTTTTACTGTATTCACCTATTCCTGGCTTGTTTCCCCTCCTTCTTCTACACTAAGATGTTCTTTTGTATGACAGTTTATTAAGCAAGTAAAAATCACTAAAATCCATTGAACATTATGAAAAATTTAGGGTTCAATATCCAGTGAACATTGTGCAAAAACTGGATTCAATCTAAAAAGAAGGGCAAAAGTTCTAGATGCAGATCAATCAAAGCCTAGGTGAATCAATTATTACATAAATATAAATAATCACATAATATGCGAACACACATATACACATGACTGCTTAGAATAAGGTCACTAGTTTAAGCCTGTACCCAGTACTTGGTCGGGTGTGTTTTTGAGCTAAAAGTATTCGCGCGTAGCCATTCATCAAAGCCTTACCAAACCCAGCGTTATTTAACTCCTCATGTACAGTGTATTTCAATACATACAACACAAATAACATAAGCAATAGCCCTATAGTCTTTTAAAACTAGATAAACATTTTATCTCTCCTATAGACAAAATCGCACGTTTACTTTTAAAGATAAAATTACTTATGCGTTAAAAAAAAAATGATATGCCTATAAAACACATAAGTTTCTCTGAAAAGCAATAAATGACAATACTTTCCAACATAGCAAGGACTGTAAACAAAAAAAAATTAAATGCATTTATAATTCAATTTGAACTACAACATTAATATGGATCCATCTATTTCAACAAACATACCCGGCTATGAATGCGTACACAATTATAGATTCATGCTGGCAGAATATATATATATATATATATATATATATATATATATATATATATATATATATATATATATATATATATATATATATATATATATATATATAATTTCTGGATATGACTATAATTGTGTATGCAATACAGCAAGAAATATTCTTTGGACTATATATATATATATATATATATATATATATATATATATATATATATATATATATATATATATATAAAATTTCTCTGACATGAACTATAATAATGTGTATGCAATACAGCTGGAAATACTTGTTGATATATATATATATATATATATATATATATATATATATATATATATATATATCTTATATAATATATATATACATATATATTAAAACTGCACACTTAGAACAATGATTCCTAGGACTAGATCAGAAAAAAGTAGGTCTATAATATAACATCCGCTCTACCCATCTTTTTTCATCGGGGTAGGTTTAAGTGCAGGAAAAAAAAATTCCAAAAGATCAACTCTCCTTAAAAAAGCCCATTGCGATTTGACCCTAATTTGAATTTAATCGTTACTAAATTATGATATGATAGTTATATAGAGACTTTTAATTGTATAATTGGCCTGCTGATTAGCATATCAATGGACGAGGCCTGAATAAAAATTTCAACTCGCCATCATCATTCTCTTCCGCCATTGTTTTAAGGGCTGCAATTTCCTTCTGCCGGAGACCCAATCTCTTTTTGGGGCTTACACGAGGCTATGATTTTGAGGAGGTCGGGAGTGATGGGGGGAGGCAGAAGGAGGCATGTTGAGTACTTGGGCAGAAGGGAGGGAGGGAGGGACGGACGGAGGGGTGGAGGCAGAAGGGCAGGCGGATGGAAGACGAAGCCATGCATTTGGGTGTGCAAACAGCTGGTTGATATACGCACAAAATTAAGTTAATATAAGGGCAGAGGGGCCGCCTATTCTTTGGGAATCACTCGGCGAAACGAGGGGTTCCCTGCAAAGGTCTTCCCAAGCCATTATGGGCTCTTGCAACGGAGCGCCGCCCCCCCGCAGATGATAGAGTGAATTACCATTTAACAAGATCGTAATCTAACTAAAGGATAGGTTGCCATGAGAGGACGCCAATTAAAATAACAGTATAACAAATAAAACTGCCGCAGCGACTTTGGCGAGAGCATGCAAATGGCGATCTACGGCGAAACCGGCCCATCACGTTGTTTACATTATGGGGCCCCGCACCGTGGGACTGGACACAGGAACGCCTGGAACGACAATACTGGACACACAAACGACGATACTGCTACAAAGACATGAGATCTCTTGAAGGTGCAGGTGGTCGGGTGGCGAAATGGGCGCTGGGGTGATTTGGGCGTCTCTTCTTTCTGTATGAGTGATGCAGATAGAATTACAGGATATCCAAAAATATCGAACGTGGCCAACTCTGATTCGGGTCATAGCATACTCAAGCGCGAGTAACCCAAAGTTACGAAACAGCGCAAAACTACAAAAGAGGAAGAGTCATTAATTATTTCAGAAACACAGAATGAATCAAGGCACGTCAGCAAACAATCAGGACAATGAACACACAAATCACGACCATGGGGTCATCAGCCACAATAGATCGGCAGAATCCAGATCCAGGATTCGAGATTTACGGAAATAGCTGGAATATTATGGTCTGGAGAACAAGTGTAACCCGACACCTGGACATGACCGAAGGAATGTCGAAATGGTGGAAAAAATGGCACCATGGACAGCTAAACGGCGTGAGAGTGAGAGGTACACGACCACACCAAAATATGTCCACAATACCCACCTGGCGAAACACAATATGTCAGAGAGAGAGAGAGAGAGAGAGAGAGAGAGAGAACACACGAAGGCAAAAGGTCCCCTCTACAAGGATTTGGATATCTGCTTTTAGTCAAGGAACCTGATTGTCATTCCAGGCAGAGAAAAACCATAAAGAACGAGAGAGGTGTAAAGCGATACACTCAAGAAGACCTCCATTCTAAAATTAGACTTGAATGAAAATACGTAAACAGCAACTGCTTTTGGATAAGCTAAATATTTTTTTGTGCTATACTGTAGATTACGGGCAAAAACAGAGCTTGATCTCTAATGGAGTCTTAGTTTATATTCTGTAGCAAATTGTTTATAAGCGCAAAGTCATACCATAAAGGCGAAATAACAACGCAATAAAAAAAATTCTTACAAACAAGCGAACTTAATAGAGACAGAGACAGAGAGATTTCAAGTCTGTATCACAATTTTTTGTAAATAACATTCAACGGAGCATAAAATAATGAAGGCATTTTAACATACCGCCATTAAATTTGATCTTCGCACAACAATTGCCTTTTTTTATAGCCAAACCTTGTGATGAAGTGTGGTCACTGACACAAAAAGATCTTGATTACGTTTGAGATACGACAAGAAGAAACGGAATTTCGCACTCGTCGGCCAAGACGACCAAATAGTTTCATCTTACCAACACACAAATAAAAAAAAAATTACTGTAAAAAACTACTTCGGAGTTTCTTGGCACAAAAAAGAACTTAATAATGAGCCTTTTTATACTGACAGTGACAACGCTGATTTACCTACAGGAAATGCAGCGAACTTTTGTAATTTGCGAATCTAGAAAGTATGTGTTGATTTACTTATGTTAAACAAAAACAGGTTACAAATTCATCATTTGCTACTGTTGAAATATTAAGATGAGTATTACACTCATTCTTGCTGAGTGATTAAGAGCTAAACGTGCTTGAATATAATATCAATATATACATATATATATACATATATATATATATATATATATATATATATATATATATATATATATATATATATATATATGAATGTCTTTAACTGTAATACAACAGTATAATATGAAGATAGGGTAAGGATTGCATTTGAATAAACAGCATATTGGACCTTTTCCTTCTGTGCCCGTGTTCACTGAACAGGGGCACAGAAGGAAGTGCTCAAAATATATGGTTGCAACATTCAAACAGTGTTTTATGGGCCTTTTATCTTATATATATATATATATATATATTATATATATATATATATATATATATATGTATATATATATATGTGTGTGTGTGTGCAAGTGTGTATCCTTTAGTGTGAGATGTAGAGATGGAGCAAGAGGGCATTCTTCTGCATAAGTCTAGTGGTAGGCAGATTATTCTGTACGCCAGGGGTGACTCGTTATTGGATTGTAACCTCCAAGTGGAAACAATTTCAATTTTGACATTTTTTCCTCGTACTGTTTGAATTCGGTATCTTCATAATCATATATTCACGCGGTATTTCAATTATCTTTTTGGTCATTCTTTTGGAAGTTTACAAGTTCAATAAATTTTTTTTTTTCAGTCTCACTCCATATCTGTGCCGTGAATCTCAGATTCTTTCCAGCGTTGGCTGGCCACCAAAATATCAGATGTTTATAACAGGATACGAAGTGGACGGAAACTTTGAAACAAAAACTACTGATGTTTTACTATCAACTTTTATTAGTTTTGCATTATAAATACTGCGCATATAAATTGATCACTAAATCCATATCAATGGGTAAATAATTATTGTGATGTGAGTATTTCGGAATGTATATAATTCAAATGATTCTCGAGTATAGATATGTTCATGAACAAAATGTGTTGTGGTGGTAAAAGAATAGTTGCGGATATACAGAAATAAAACTGAAATCAGTTTTCAATCACGTCTGAGTGTAACTTAGTTTTGAATGATTATTTTGATTCAACAGGTAAATAACAACTTTAAACCTTTTAAAGTAACATACATCCTTTTCAAACTTCCATTTCATGATAGAAGGTCTGTAAGAAATTACCTTATACATGGTATCTTATATATATTAATGTGTTACCTCTTGATCTGAAAACTGACCTTTTTCACTTATATGAAAATATTTAATTTGCAAACAATTATTAAACATAAATGCACATTAGAATTACCTTTCTTACTGAAGAAATAATCTTTAAAAACCAGACCTCTGAAAGCCGTATGCATTGTAATATTTTGAATAGAGCACAGTACAGACAATACTCAATTTCAGAAGTTTTGCAAGAAAATGGTTTTGGTAATGATTTGAAACTAGTAATTCATCAAGTACTAGGATACATGAACGTTTAATGACAATAATACGCACTTTACTAAGCATCTGTATTCTTTTATTTTAATATGTGGGGAGTTGGGCAACTTTCAGAGAAAATTTATGAACTCATTATTATGCTCTTCATTCTCATCCCTCCTACATGATCGCCTATATCTCATTTTTTTTTTTTTTGCATAGTTTATCTACTTTATGGCCACTTATATTTCAAGAAAAATATCTCACTAATTAACACTTATATGATACAGATGCTGCAACAACAGTTACGATTTTCTCTTTTTTTTTTTTTACAAATAAGATAGTGGTTCATGGAGCTATTGCCCATTATTGTTTATTACTTACATGTGTTTGTTTAAAACAATAGTTGTACAGGAAGCGTCACAGATATGGAGTGTTACGGCACTTGTGGATGAATTTGCTAGAAAAAACTGAAAATGATATTGCTCTAATGCCTCCCCCCGCCCCAACCCCATATTCGTCAGATCTGGCCCCACATGACTATACCTGTTCCTAGCCGTTGATGAAAAACCTACGAGAGCCACAAACCCCCTTTACTTGGGCAGCAGCGAAACTTAAAAAAAAAAAAAAAAAAAAAAAGCGCGCGCGCACACACACACAAGTCGAGGTTCATTGTGACAATGGCATATGATGCTTTAAAGTACTATGAGAGGCCTCTTAAACCTATGCTTCCTCCAGGTAGTATTCCTAATGCCATTTAGTTGTTTCTCTTTCGGAGCCATATTTGAAAATTTCTACATCCTGACTTCATTCACATGCGAGGATAGTTATTGGTTTTTGGTCTTTATGGGGTTATGCTGATGCATACATTCTATTAGCTTTTAAACCGAAAAACCTCAATTATAAACATGTTTACAATTTTTTCTTGGTAAAAATACCTTTAAAATTCCTCGGTATGAACAATATTTTTCTTTTGCTTAACTCCTCTCGCCTATGATAACAGTTAATAAACATATAGCGACTAATGATTCCCTGGAAAAGACTACTTCAACTATGACTTCTCCACTATCTTTATCCAACCAACTTGCATACAGCATCTCTGCAAAGCTGATTGATTCAACGTTTAAAAGGAACTGAAGTGAACCACAGTGCGCAAACATTTCCGTTTAAACTTCAAATGTTTTTCAGAAAGCTGTTACCTTCAACATGAGCTTACTGGTGTAATGTATACTGAAAGATGCCCATAACTAAAAACTAAATTTATTGATTTTCAGTGTGCAATTGTCCACCACTCAAGGTAAGAAGTAGCAAAATTCAATTTACCAAGATAAGACAATTTCATAGGGAAAAAATGGGCGGTGTTTCTCTCCCATCAATTCAACATTTAAATGCACACACACACAAGCTCCATAAAATTAATCCTATAAGAATATCTGTTCTTATATGGATTCCTTTCATGTCCCATCGTAGTTTTCTGCTTTTTACTGTTTCCTTAGTGTACTACGTCTAAGCTCTGGTTCTCTTGATAAAATCCGCCCCCCCCCCTCTCTTTTCTGTTGGGTGTTACTCTAACCACCCGTCCGGTGTTACTCTAACCACCCTTCCGCTAACCTAATCTATTCAACGTTTGAAAAATACCTTGGCCTACCTATGCAATAATGTAACATTCCTCTTGACCAGGATGCCACTCTTAACATTACAATTCAGGATAAAGATCCGGTCTGAGGGAGGTTTGCATAACGAAAATTAAATAAATAAATAAACAAAGAAAAAAGTAAATACAGACATAAATAATTGAATAAATAAGTATATATATATATAAAGGAATTAAGAAAGAAGCAAACCAGAAATTTTAAACCTTACGGCACAATGAACTAACCACTGCACTGTTTTTTATTTTAATCAACTAATTTTTTGCTGCTTGGGTCTCAATTTGACCCACTACTAAAACCACAAGACCCTATTTTTTATGATGAATAATTTGGCGATAACGCAATAATCACTGCATCCTTCAAAACCTAAAATGCAAGAAAGTTATTCAATGAAATAAGACAAACGAACCTATACAAAATAAATCTTAATCATTTCTGTATTTTCGTAACGATCCCAAAAACACTTGTTTCACATGTGATCATGTTTTCTATTAATTTCTTTCGTTTCTTACCTTTTCTTAAATAATTTTAATTCACCCAGAGCCCAAAGAAACGTATTCGTTAAAATTGCACATTTTTTTTTAAGCAAACATGACCTTGAACAGCAAGCTTTTCCTTATACAGTTTACAATGAATGAAAATAAATTAATAAATTTTCACAAGCCTCTTTAATCATCATTCCAAAGGTGTCATAAATATCTTATGAATAATAAAAACAATACCACGAGAGGCAACAGGAAAACTAATATAAAGAGCGAAATCAAGTGTTACAGTTAACGATCGAAGTAGATCTATTCTGATGAATAAAAAAAATTACAAAATGAATTAATAAAGTTAGTTAGATACCACAAGAATGTCCTAAAGCGAAGTCTTCGTTCAATTTGTCAGATATACTTCACATTGTAAGAGAGAGAGAGAGAGAGAGAGAGAGAGAGAGAGAGAGAGAGAGAGAGTCTTTGGTCTGATCTGACCTCGTTATCTGAGAGAGAGAGAGAGAGAGAGAGAGAGAGAGAGAGAGAGAGAGAGAGAGAGAGAGTCTTTGGTCTGATCTGACCCTCGTTATCTGAGAGAGAGAGAGAGAGAGAGAGAGAGAGAGAGAGAGAGAGAGAGAGAGAGAGAGAGAGAGCTAATGGGACGCAGCTAACTTACGAGACAAGAGCGCACCGAATTCGCCAAAGAGACAAACATAAAAGGAATATGTTCTTAAGGAGGATAAATTTATGGGCAAGCTTCCTGGGCGGCTTAAGAGGCCAGACCGATAAGTAAGTCTTTCTCTATGTTGATGTTGGCGCATTCTGTCACTGATTATTAGTCAATATGCTGGTTGCATGTGGCCGCGTTTTTTATTTTTGTTATTTTTTTTTTAGTGTGAGAGGTCGTGTACTTCACTTATGATATATATAGTATATACATACATACATTCATACATACAAACATAATAAAAACAGTAATGATGTTAATAATAATAATTGTTTGAAGTGGGTAATTCTGTGCGATTTTCCCGCTCAATGGGTCCGTCACTGATTCGGCATTTCCGAATGAATGTGGCAGTGATAGTTCTAGTTCTTCTTTTCAGCTACAATATATAATGGGTACGGTAATAATAATACTATAACAACAACAACAAAAATAAATAATAATAATAATAACAACAACACACAACAACAACAATAATAATAATAATAATAACAACAACAACAATAATAATAACAACCAAATCCCGACAAACTAACTCATCTATCAAGAGAAAATCGTTGTTTGCCAATACGACTTTATCAAGCGAAGAATACCCAAAGCACGTATTACTAATAAATTCTCTCCCGCTTAATTGGGCACACTTGATGGTGCATTAAAACATCGAGTATTAATTCCACTGTAATTTACCTTAATAACCTTGGCTAAGTTTTTCCTCTTCGTGCGAAGCTTCTTTTTATTCTAGCGTTCATTTTTTTTTTTCATTGGAATACTTTTACTAACAATTATCATTTCCAGTGTGTATATATATTCACACGGACAATGCCCAAAGATCCATTAACTCGCAAAGCAAACTTCCATATAGAGAATGGCCAAGTGAAAAAAGGTAAACAGTCAAGAGAAGTATGACGAAATTCATACAATGAATAGATATGAGCAAATCAATATAAATGAAGAGATGAAAAAAATAAAAAAGAATCGTGAATATTTATCTCCAGCAATCATCACTGTCACATTCAACGAAACAATTAACCTGGAGCATTAAATTTCAGTGAGAAAAAGACCTGACAATTTGATCTAGCCTAAACCCGCCGTTGTTAGTCTTAAACCGAGATGAGCGAGCACCCACCACCCACCCGACACACCTTTTTATCGTCTTTCCATAATAAACAAGATATCCGCCATTAATGCGGACTGGCATTTAATCTCTGCGGACTAATAAACACCCCAAGGTTGTTCTTCCGGTTCCAAAAATTGACGCCTCCTGACAGTCGCCCCCATGCATATATACATGAGGCTTAGTCATTCCAATTAATTACTCTTACCGTGCCCCACCTATTCATAAATTGGCCTAGCAGAGAGAGAGAGAGAGAGAGAGAGAGAGAGAGAGAGAGAGAGAGAGAGAGAGAGAGAGAGAGAGAATGGAGGAGGACCCTTTGTGCGTCAACTCATCGTCGCTCTTAACAACTGTCAAAAGGCTTTTTCCGTCCAACCAAATAGGGACTGATATAAACAAAACATCGACGCTGAGAGAGAGAGAGAGAGAGAGAGAGAGAGAGAGAGAGAGAGAGAGAGAGAGTTCAAAGCATTCTCGCATGGTCCACATTGTTGTGGTCTCGTGTCATTCTTGCAAAGATGTCTCTCTTAAACGGAATATCGACGGGCGAAATTCACTTCCCTCCCAACATGCAACAGAGAGTACTGTCAGAAAGATGCATCTTATTTTCCTCTCGTTCTGACAGGAGACAGAGAGGGCGGGAGGGGATATCAAGACTACAAAGCAATCATTAATCTCAGTCTTCTCATGCAAGACTGACAGGGCGAAGGTAAAAAGAGTACTATTTATTAGTATTTTTGTAAGAATGCCGTCGGTATGGCTAACTTAATATCCTTACCTAGGCAAGAAATTATGGAATGAGGAATAGAGTAGGGGCAAAAATCAGTTAAGTAATATTATTAATTTCTTTTTTTTTCACAAATGAGAGTACTAAATAAAAAATGGAAAAATTAGAATTCCGTTGCCCGTTGGACCATCATAATTTGCAAAATTCCGATTTCTTAATAATATGTTACTTAGACAATAAAATCGGCATTATATGGATAAACATATGCTACATATTTAGTTCCGAGTACCAAAAACACATTTGAAATATAAATAATTTTTGTATGCGATATATGACAGGCTTCTAAGGGTAATATTTTATTAAATAGTGCATGTTTCACCTTCTAATTCTGGTTCGTACTGAGTGAATTTTGTTAGTTGTAATTTTCATTATTTTCACTAAATACTTTACTATGACGAGTTATTTACGGTTCAATTTTGTGTACAATAAACTGTTAGTTTTTACTTGGCTAACTAGAAAATATTTCTTATGTTTTGCATAAAACTACCACAGATAAGGTAAAATATACTACATGACGCTGGTCTTTAGTTTTCTGAAAAGAAAACTATTGTGCCAGCTTTGTCTGTCCGCCCTCAGATCTTAAAAACTACTGAGGCTAGAGGGCTGCAAATTGGTATGTTGATCATCCACCCTCCAATTATCAAACATACCAAACTGCAGCCCTCTAGCCTCACTTGTTTTTATTTTATTTAAGGTTAAAGTTAGTCATGATCATGCTTCTGGCAGTGCAACAACACAGGCCACCACGGCCGGCTGAGAGTTTCATGGCCGCGGCTCACACAGCATTATACCGAGGCTACCGACAGATAGATTTATTTTCGGTGGCCCTGATTATACGCTGTACAGAAAACACGATTGCGCCGAAGAAACTTCAGCGCATTTTTAACTTGTTGTTTATTAGTCTCACGCTTCTTCTAGCGATTAAGTATATTAACAAAAAAATGGTAACTGTTGAGCTAACTTAAAACTACCAAAGATAACGTACACATATTGCAGGATGGTGATTTTTGTTTATGAATTTTATTCGTTTAACGATTAAGTATTTTGAACCAAACAATAGTATTTGTTAACATAAAACTACCACAGGTAAGGTAAACATACAAAAGGATGTTGATTTTTGTTTGTGAGTTTAACTCATCTAACGATCAAGTAGACTGAACGAAATAATGGTAATTATGTTTGACGTAAAACTGCCGCATGTAAGGTAAACATATTACGGGACTCTTGGTTGTTGTTTGTGAGTACAACTCATTTATCGATCGAGGAGACTAAAGCAAACAATGGAAATTGTTACGTTTACTTAAAACTGCCACATATAAGTCTAATACACTGCAGGGTGTCAGTTTCTGTTTGTGAGTTGAATGCATTTAACGATCAAGTACACTGAACCAGCAAATGGAAATTTTTATATAAACATAAAACTACACATGATGTTGATCTTTGTTTAATTCATTTAACAATCAAGTCGACCTGTCCAAAAAATGGTAACTATGATGTCAACTTAAGACTACCTGAAATAAGGGAAACATACTACAGAATGCATCCTGAAAAGAACTTGCAATGCTATGGTACCCATCATTCTGCTGGGTTCTTGCGCATCACTGTGACCCACTGCCAATCACAACACTCACTAGGTTTTGTCCCTTTATTTCTAAGCACTGACCTTTGGAATAAGCATGTTATCCCACTGCCTATTTTCCTTACTTTCAAGACGAAAAATCTTAGGTTACTCCCTATGTTAAAAAAAATTCTACGGCTCAAAAATAAGTCCAAACAAAAAGAGAACGACCCATTATCACAAGAGGTGAAACTGGTCCTTCTAGAGAGAGAGAGAGAGAGAGAGAGAGAGAGAGAGAGAGGAACTACGAGTTCCTTCATGCGAGCTCCATCGAAGCGCATTTTTATGAGGCAATATATAAGATTAGTTTATCTAATTGTTCCCGTGAACTCTTCTTGGGTCAATTAGTTTCATTGTCCACCCCACGTATATCGTCCAACTTCTTATCTCGGCCTTATCTACCCGTCCTTGCTTTGTTTAATCAAGCGACGTTTTAGGATTTTTCCGTTAATTAATCATCTTTCGTGATGTTATGCCGTTGCGGCTAAATACTCTATTCGCAGAGAGAGAGAGAGAGAGAGAGAGAGAGAGAGAGAGAGAGAGAGAGAGAGAGATTCGTACGAGTCACTGGAAGGTTTTTGGATTCGTTATCTCTGAATGGTTCATTAGATAAAACCCCGAAGCGCTTCGTTTCTTGCGATACGAGGTCCGCCTTATTCGTTCGAAGCTTCTTCGAAGTCTCGTTCCGATGGTTCACATTCCTCTTCGATGAGATAAAGGCTTCAGATGTTTGTGAGTGTTGATGTTCACCAAGGGACTCAGAAAGGTCCTCTCCAGTTTCTGCAATAATCGTCAACAGTCTTCATGCATGCTTTCTGCAGTACATAATTCCATCAGTTTTAATTCTGACGTAATCACTGTTAAAAACATTTAAATATTCCTATGCAAAGTGATCAAATATCATTAATCTGCTCGGCTAGCTTCCCAGCGTTAGAATGGCAACAGGCCAAAAACGAAAGAACTTAGAACATACAAAGTAAAATACAAGAAAAATACACACAGTATATAAATATATATATATACATATACATACACATATGGACACCAGAATAGTTGAGAGACCCAAACTTACTAAAATAAGAACTATGAGAAGAGAACCTAAAGATAAATGGAGATTAGTGGAAGAAAAATCTCTGGAATTTAACAGAGGCCCTTTGAGTCACAAGCCTTTGTGGGTGAATATATATATATAATATATATATATATATATATATATATATATATATATATATATATAAATATATATATATATACATAAATACATATATACATATATATATATATATATATATATATATATATATATATATATATATATATATATATATATATATATATATAATAGGTAGACCAGTACTTGAGTAAACATTCCCATCATCAGGCATCTAAAAATAATAAATAATAAATATATACAACTAAAAAAACTCACTAAAATAGAGATAAAATAAAATTAAACACTTCAGAACTAACTACCAAGAATTAAAATTGGACAGCACCGTTTAATCTATAAAAGCAACAGTCAAGAGAGGAATAAAAGGCAAATACAAAAATAGTTACATAAGACAGACAGGGAATTTAAAACAAAGCAACTCAACTGACCGTTCATTATTACAGAGTGCTGGTTTTTCTAGGATGATATCTAATGTTTCAATTGTGCTTAGCTCCACATCACTAGACAGACTGGCTAACATAGAATAAAGAATCTACACTCAGAGGATGGTCATGCTGATGGAATACTCACGAATGGCACTGAATACTTGTTTGTTAAGTGGCCTGTTTGTTCTAACTGATCGGTCTAAGTGTTCAAAGGCACGGACCCCATTAGGTGCCTGATGATGGGGGTTATGTTGCAGCCTCGAAACTAATAGCAATAAAGAATGTTTACTCAAGTACTGGTCTACTTACTGTATTTCTTATTCGACTCAACTTTCACGGAATTCTTCTGATGCATCTACTGTATACTCATATATACATATATATATATATATGTGTGTGTGTGTGTGTGTGTGTGTGTGTGTGTGTGTGTGTGTGTGTGTGTGTGTGTGTGTGTGTAGAAATAATAACACACAATGACGTGTGGAACCGAAATAAATTTCTGACTCACAGCAGGATCGAACCCAGGTCTTTCAATTGAAAGGCAAAGGCACTGCACACTAGGCCAGCCTCTTTTATGACTTGTGTGGCCTAGTGGGCAGCGCCCTTCTCTTTCACCGAAGGCGCTGCCCTTGTGTGGCCTAGTGAGCAGCGTCCTTGGGTTTTCACTTGAAAGACTCATTGCCTGCCTTCAACTGAAAGACCTGCTGATCCTGAACCCAGGGCTTTCAATTGAAAGGCAAGGGCGCTGCCCACTAGGCTATGGCACTGCACACCAGGGCCATAATTCTTTTATGACTTGTATGGCCTAGTGGGCATGTCCTTGCCTTTCAATTGAAAGGCATGGGTTCGATCCTGATGGAGAGTCAGAAATTTATATAATATATATATATATATATATATATATATATATGTATATATATATATATATATATATATATATATATATAATCTGCTGGTCACTTTCTTACCACAATGACCAATTACCTCTTGATCAACTTAAGGGGCAGATGAAACTAACGCACATGGTAGGATTCGAACCTGCACCAGATAGATCAAGGTGGGGTTAACCTCACCCACTCAGAAACGAGAGAAATTCTCACGCCCGTAGCAGAATTTAAGTCTGCAACCAACATGTATCGTTGGAGTAAGGTTAACCTTGACCACTCGTGGTCAGGGGGGCGGGGGGTGTTTGATTTGAATCTTGCCATGGCGCTGGAATTTCTGTATTTGGGTCTTAGGGTCTTCTTCAAGTCGAAGCGCATCAAAAAAGTGTGAGGAAATGAAAATTTAACAGGACATGTATGTATGTATGTATGTATGTATGTATGTATGTATGTATGTATATATATATATGTATATATACAGTGTAATTTACAGACACAAATATATATATAATATAAATATATATATATAATGGGTGTGTATAAATAAATATTATATATATATATATATATATATATATATATATATATATATATATATATATATATAGTGTGTGTGTATTCAGTACCTACACGTTCTAATAATAAGATACATCTAATTTATACGCAAAAATGCATGTCTATGTCCATACCTGCATTTGCTACAATGAAGTGATTTTATGGGTATGATATATTTGATCAAAACACGTAAATTTCACAACAAATCATGACGAAATATCCAGATACACAAATATGCAAACGTAAGTCACGTAGGGGAATGTAAAAGAAAATATTTTTACATCGTTGGTAATGGTTTTTTTATCATACTCTTACATGCTGGGACGATACAGAATATCAATAATAATTCCTTAGTTTACTTTTAAGCTCCTTTTCACTGAGAGAGAGAGAGAGAGAGAGAGAGAGAGAGAGAGAGAGAGAGAGAGCATAATAAATATCGACATATATACGACCCAACACTACAATCGGGCAGAACTTGATTGGAAATTAGTCAAGTGAAGATGTAAAAAACCCGTGACATTTTCAAGAGTATACGAAAAAAGATTAATCGTTAACAAAACTTTGTTGTCCACTATAAATGGAGGAAAGGAAAAAAGAAATAATACTAATGATTCCACTATCAGACCCAAAAAGGATTTATCAAAGACCGAGATGAAATTGAGAAAGATCGCAACGAACCTAATGAAAACATTCGCCACCGGGGAGCACGAAGGAATTAAACAGCGAAATGACGTAAGGGTTAAAAAGAGGTTTCTCCTCGAAAGAATCCGGACCAAACAATGGCCGGACGTTTAGCCGGGTAATGGCCCGGACCCCTCAGTAAGATGGGCTCTGCTGATAAGAGACGTGATGAATTCTTGGCTTCAGAAGGCCCCGGATGACAGCCCTCTAGGTGATAGTGATGAAGGACTTGAAGGGGGACGGCGATAATGAGGAACGAGAGAGAGAGAGAGAGAGAGAGAGAGAGAGAGAGAGAGAGAGTCTAACACTGAAATAAAATATAAGAATGAAAATTATAATTTAAAAAAATATATATTCACATCAACTAAATGAAACGCATGTAAAAGAATTCCTAATGATAAAAATTAGGAAACTGGGATATAATAACCCAAAACAAGGGTAAATAAAAAATTTTAATTAGACAATAAGAGAAATTAATGACACAAAATGAATACACAAGATACTGACAATTTTACCTTTAACAAAAATGCAACAGACTCTTGTATCCAATAGCTGAAGAAAAATTACGCACAAAGGGTAATAAATCCAGACTTATAGGAGTGATCGATTCACATCTTTGTGGACTTTCAAGTACCTTTAAGGAATACACTGGAGACATGATAGTGGTCCTTCAGAAACTAATCTCAGATTGGCACAAAAAAACTGGATGGTATTGATCTTTTTTTTAGAAGGAAGTTCAAAGAGTAGCAGAGAAGACTTCGAGTACCATCAAGGCCATGGTACCATACGATAGATCAATGAAACCGAGATCTCTAAAGTTGTCTTTGGATTCTCTACATGCTAAATGATGACAGGTCTCGGATAAAGTTGGGAAAGACGATAAATATGATAAAGAATGAGGGAAAAGTATAAGGATTGCGGCTTGGTGGCAACCGTGAAATGGTAGTAAGTGTTCCAAAGGGAAAATGGAAACAAACTGGAATTTGCAAAACTATATCAAAGGAAAGGTAGAGGAAAACGAGTGTCTTACGGGAAAATAAAGTAAAAACCTTAGGAATGAGATGCTAAGTTGATAAGGAAACTGAAAGTAAATGACCACAGTATTCTGTTTATTTCTCTCTAAGTACTTCCCATTCTACAACACTAATTCTACAAAAATTCAAAGCATTCAACGCTAATAAATAATCATAACAAAATAAGAGAGCCATTTCAGTTGTTCCAAAATAATTCCCATTACTCCTATAAACATCGATCACAAATGAAAACCAGGGGCACTAAAATGGTATACAATTAAAGCATAAAAGCTACTTTTCATTATGAAAATATAAATTATTTTAAATAAAAAATATTCTCATTTCCAAGCTTATAAAAGTACCTTCAAATGAGTTTGATGAAAATCATTCTGTTTTAGAGAGAAACAAACGACGGTGGTGTCAAATTGTGCAAGTTAACTGAACTTTGATTTGTAAATTTTAGTTCTTGTCCCTTCATTGGTGAGAATTTCGGCATCAGCACAATTTTACAGGTTCGGTACAAACTTCAGCAGCGCAAATCATGTAGTTATATTCATATAACTAGTTACTGGTATTACCTATATCTCTGAACTGCTATACACCTGTCATTCCCCGCTGCGTTTAGCTGAAGGACGCTGACGAAAAGAGACCTTCCTCTCCTCCCGCGAGGCCACCGCTTCTCATAATTTCTACACCGAAGATCAACACTCTTCAGAGACTGCTCGGTTCCACGACTCCCTATTTCCTGCTACAGCCAAGCACGGGAATTTTATCCCGATTGCAGAATCTTTCACGAGGCGTTCTTTATCTTCCTGAGATGCTGAACCCATTTTCTCTTATGTATCCATTGTATCCTGGCACTTGACGCATGGTGCATAAAGGATTTTTGCATAAAAAAAAATCTGAAGCAGATGACACTTGAAATCTCGAGTAAGGTGAACTCAAACAATGGGGCTTCACACAAAGATGTAAATTTCAAATACCAAGTGAACATTTTTTCACCATATAAATACTTGCTCAAGCAAGCTGTTTGGATATACAGTACATGCATGCATACATACAAATACACGTTGCAAAA
>NC_089752.1:7603000-7643000 GCF_040412425.1 Macrobrachium rosenbergii
GAGACCATATAAATCTATTGGAAAAACTCAAAAATTAATGCTGAAACTTAATAATGATGAAATAAAACTCAGAAATGATGCAGACTCTAAACACTTGTGTAAAACATGAAACGGATGCTATACCAAAAACTAACAAAAACTTTTTGAAAACAATGAAACTCAAAACTTAGTGCAAAACATTAACGATGATAAAAAAAATTAAGCTGATTCAGAAATTCCCAGAGTTGTTGTAGAAACTTTAAACTCACGCAATAACCCAAAAACCCGATGCCTGAAACTCAACTAATACAAAAATTTGAATACCTAATTTTTCTGACAAAATTCTCCAGCATAAAAATTCATTACTAACAAGAAAAACTAAAACTGATGCAGAACTCCAGTCCGTATTACACAGTACAGAAAATCTATATCAAGCAGTCATAATGTTGCCTTGCTAAACGGAAAAAAAAGCAGAATACCTGGTGGAGACCATATCTCCAACAAAAACATTAATAGTGAATAATTCACACAATTTTAAAGATTGTTTCCAGTTATTATTGTCAAAACGTCTGGTTGCAAAATGCACGGTACTGGAACATGAGTAATAACAAAATATTCGCTACTGAAACCTTCAAATCTTCATGCACCCATTTGTTGTCACCCGTCTCTGTCTGTCTATAGTGACGAATTTTGATAATTTAGGTGAAAATATTCACTGCGTGGCTTCTACCGCGAAACAAACTTGAGGTGGGGTTTCTAGGCGGAAACGTTTTTTCATCAAGGTTCTTGAAAAATCCGTTCATTAGATTAGTCGTGCTACTAACAGACACACAAACAAACTAAATGAATCCAAAACATAACTCCTGAGCACAGGTGATTAATCTGATGACTGTGCCATGCCTTGGGCTATCATATACTATCGCCAACAATTATCGTACCGCAATTTAAATATAACGATTTTATTCTTTCATGAAACCGAATACTTTGGAATGTCTGGCAAAGTTTTTCTTACTTTGAAGTATATATCAATGTTAATATCTTCTTATACTCCTTTCTCTCCTTTAAAAGGAATGTTAAAAATGAAAGGGAACAGAAAAATATTCCGTATTTAAATTCGATTTTCGAGCAAATTTCGTTTTTTTTTTTTTTATTTCTATTAAACAGTGCTTGGCAGCCAGATATTTACAATGTCCAGGTCAGTAACGGCTCAGTATACACCTAATAAGTAATAATAGAAATGCAAACTAAATTTTAGACTACTACGAACGTAAATCTCGATGGAGCGTTGGCGTTGATGACGTTGACCATCCATGTTCAAGTTTTTGGAAACAGCATAACTTTTCTTTTCAAATATGACATCCACATTCTTAGCATAGGTTTTGTATATGCCAGTCACTTTAGGAACTACAGGAAGATTAGGACGTAATTTCCTTGTCATTTTCATAAAAAAGAACCTTCATTTCCCCGTCTCTCCTACGCTTACAGATGCACTATACTGCAACAAAATAAAGTCAGATCTTCTTGTGCAGAAGGACCTTAAACCTTCGTTATTTCGTTCACGAACATTAATTATCTTTGGTAGCGATTCGACGCTATAATTTGTTGGTGTCGGTTCTTAATACACAGGCAAATTTTTTTTCAACATTTTCCATTTCATGTTCTTTTGAAAACACGGATGACGAAACTGTAAAACTACCCTGCATCTAAAGCAGATCTGACTAATCGTTCAAAATTTTACGAGATATAAAGGACGGCCAGCGTCACTGAGAGAGAGAGAGAGAGAGAGAGAGAGAGAGAGAGAGAGAGGGCTCCACACAAAGAACACGTTTCGCAGGTAAATTCAATAATACTGTCTGCTGGCGGATCTCAGTGTCTCTCGCGCTAATCCCTATCCTTAAAATAAACGAGGTAGCCGAAGGTAAACATGGGAGGCTGACCACGCACAGCCTGGAAGACCGCCATCGTGAGCCTCAGCTTCTACTTTTTGGTGGATTTATGAAACTTTTTTCCCAGAAACCGACACGTGGGATTTATTCAAGAATCAACGAGATTTTGCTAGAGGTCAGGTAACCGAAACGGAGTATGGGTGTCCAAAATGAGGCTTGGTCATCCTAAAGAAGGTATGGACTTCGCACCTCAAACGATATGCAAGAGTCTTGAAAAGAGGCAGATCATATGATTAAGTAAATACGGATTACCGCAACTATATGACCCTTAGACTTATCAAAGATTTCGATAACTGACCAGGACTGGTCTCACACTGACAATAATCGTTAAACTCTGTGAAGCTGAAACTGGCCCCAATTATTACATTATTATGCGTTCTTATTGCCGTATTACTTTCCTAGTGTAGGTAAACCGTTAAATATTAAATATAAGAGGTTCCACACGGTAACTCTAGGGACGTTTCGTGGAGGCCCGAAGTTCTGGCTAGTGGCTAGGGACGCTGCCTCCAGCTTGTTCTTTACAAGCAGACTAGTTTTCACAAAAAATTATATATATATATATATATATATATATATATATATATATATATATATATATATATATATATATATATTATATATATATATATACCGATACAAATGCATTTATTACCATAGAGCATTTACGCACCAAAACAGCTAATTTTCAGACTCCGACAAACGGAACCATCTGAGACAGCAATAAATCGCAAGCTTTCCTCACAGAATAATCTACTTAGCAACTGTTATTATATACAGTGCAAAATATTTACTCCAAAGCATTAAAAGTAGCCTTTTGTACTATACATCCATTTTCAGAGGTGCACTTTTTATTATACAATATAAAACATTCAGTATTTAATGCCATGGAACACAAAGACTCATCGCTAAGTACACAATGGATTTAGATGATATGAATATTCTGATTCTTACATTTCTCGAATTTCAATAAAATCCACAAAGAATTTAAATGTACATTTCTGAGCATAAGAAGGTTGGAACTGGCCTCAGACTTATCCAGAAACTCTAGCGCTTTATTCTTCAAAGGGCAAGTCTAAACATTCTTTGGCGGTTTCAGCGTCAGTGACCCTGGCAGTTGTAACGAAAGACCATTACATACCAAAGACCATGAATACAACATATTCTGAGTAAGATGATCATACACGAATTCCACTGCAAAAAAAAAATCCCTTATCTTACATAATTTTATAATCAAATCTTTAATAAAATTGATTTTGTAAACATACATTAAGGGTCAGAGGGTTTGCTAACACCACCAGGAAAACACCGATAAGAAATAACTCGGCAGGAGCTGTGCGGGGTCACAGGAGGTCACCAGATACCCCCCACACACAAAAGCTGACCCAACAATATGTTCTGTGACATTCCCTAACAATGGCAGTGACAAGACAGCGCATCTTGGTATCTGTTATTCTCAAGCAGCTGTGGTCTGGCGACCTCCAAGATCTCGATGGAAGATATATATATATATATATATATATATATATATATATATATATATATATATATATATATGTATGTATGTATATATATATATATATAATATATGTATGTATATATTATATATACATATTCATATATATATATATATATATATATATATATATATATATATAGAGAGAAGAGAGAGAGAGAGAGAGAGAGAGAGTCTGTGCGCACACGCGCTCGTTACCATATTCTTTTGATGGGCACGTTCCATACACGTGTTAAGATTGCGATTCTCAACAAACATCTGCTTACGTGAGATATTATTATTATTATTATTATTATTATTATTATTATTATTATTATTATTATTATTATTATTATGTGCACGGGCATTCTATGCTGTAGAATCTTGCTTATAAGGTATCCAACTTTGTTTTGCTTACTCCATATAAATGAATAATAATAATAATAATAATAACAATAATAATAATAATAATAATAATAATAATAATAATAATAATAATAATAAAACGAAATACCTTTAAATTTTCATCCTTGCAGATATATAAAAGCAGGAAAAAGCGCAGAAACTGTGATGATAAACTTCCATCGGTTGCGATAAAACCTCAGTCTTTCTAATAAGTTTCACACAAAAAAAAAAATAATAATAAACAATTCGCCTCCTGAATTCCAGAGTGACACCCGTCTGGAACAACTCATTTTTAACTGTTTGGGAACAGGCTTATCATCATTATTCTTATTCGGGACGTTCTTATCATTTACCATCCTCATTTATCAACCCCTTACCAGGAGATAGATAAAAAATGGGGGTGGGGTGGGGTTGTGGAAGATAAAAAAAAAAAAAAAAAAAAAAGGGATGCTGGAATCCAGGATGCCGCAGCGGTCGCAGGACGGACGGCCCAGATGAACATCTCGGTATGTGTGTGTGACGTTCTTATTATGGAAGTCATTCCTTTCCAGGCGCACGGCACGACCGGGGCAAAAATGTGATTCCGCTTAATGACGGTTTAATATCTCCCTATCATCCGAGATGATGATGATGATGTCTCCGCCTTATCATTCCCAGATGATGCCAATCTCCTTCGAGACTAATAGAGAGGTGATATGTCCGGCGACGCTGGAGGAGTATATCAAATGGCATATCATTGCCAACTTCATTATTCTCATATCTTCATATCTTGCCACTCACCTAGCAAACAATCTGTACGAAGGTGGAAGGAATGGGTACTGAAGGGCTGGGGAAACTGACAGAATATGATGTGAGAAGACCTTCAAGACTGAGAGAGATTCAAAAAGATGATGTTATTTGAGAAGACCTTCAAAACTTTGAGAGATTCAAAAAGATGATGTTAAGTTCAAAATCAAGTCAAAACTGTGAGAGATTCAAAAAGATGATGTTAAGTTCAATATCAAGTCAAAACTGTGAGATTCAAAAAGATGAGTCAAGTTCAAAATCAAATCAAAACTGTGAGAGATTCAAAAAGATGATGTTATTGGAGAAGACCTTCAAAACTGTGAGAGACTCAAAAAGATGATGTTAAGTTTAAAATCAAGTTACAATAAAAAAAAAACATAAATAATTCGTAACATGCACAGCTGGTGGGCATATAGGGTAGCAAACGATACAAAAATAGGATTTAAAACTGAAGAAGCAAGCCATAAAAACATGCCTACGAATATTTGTTACTGGGATTAAGATACGAGATTATTGTAACAGCGTAAACGAGGACTTCAGAGTATATATTAGCAAATCACAAGGAATAACAGCGTTATAATATATATATATATATATATATATATATATATATATATATATATATATATATATATATATATATATATGTGTGTGTGTGTGTGTGTGTGTGTGTGTGTGTGTGATTTTTAATACCCAACAATTCCCTCTAACTTCTCGATTTCTTCACACTTAGTAAATGCTTGTCACTACTAAACCTAGATCCAAATGGAGAAAGATATGAGAATATTTTGATGCCGAAATGAGATTCGAACTCGCATCTGGGGTATCAGAGTGAGATAATGTTAACTATCTCGTTCTGATACCCTGGATGCGAGATCGAATCTTGCCTGGGCATCAAAATATCTTTCTTTCTTCATTTGAATCAAGACTTAGTAGTGACAATTTTTTCCAAAGTGTGAAGAATCAGATGAGGGGCACTGTTGTTATTAAAATTACATATGCCTCTGGTAAAATGTAACCAGTAGATTCTAGATACATATATTTACATAATACTAGCTGCCCAACCTGTTGCTGCCCGGGAAAACTCTGAATAACCGATGGACTCTCTCTCTCCTCCCAACACCCCCTATACTCCCTCTCTCTCGCTTCCTCTCCCTCTCACTCACTCTCTCTCTCTCTCTCCCTTTCCTGTTAAGATAGTTGCTTCATTTACATTGCCAGCATTTTTGACATTTTATATTTCACCCCTTCTCACCCCCACTTCCTATCAGGGCTGACCTTGGATTTAAAGGGCATCAGGAGTGTCACTATTCATCTCAGTGAGCTCAAAAACTATGGATTATACACTAATATCTGTCGTTTTCGATTATTTTTACGTCACCACCTTTCCACCTTTCTCAACCCCCTTCCTATTAGGGTTGAACTTGGACTTGAAGATCATTGGGAGTGTCACTATTCATCTCAGGGACCTCAAAAACTATGCATTAGACACTAATATCTGTCATTTTCAGTTATTTTTACATGTTACCCCTTCCCACTCCTTCTCATCACCCCCCCCCTTTCCTATCAGGGCTGAACTTGGACTTAAAGGGCATCAGGAGTGTCACTATTCATCTCAGTGACCTCGAAAACTATGGATTATACACTAATATCTGTCGGTTTCTGTTATTTTTACATGTCACCCCCTTCCCACCCCCACTTTCTATCGGGGCTGAACATGGACTTAAAGGGCATTGGGAGTGTCACTATTCATCTCAGCGACTTCAAAAACTATGGATTAGACACTAACATCGGTCGTTTTCGGTTATTTTTACGTTACCCCATCTCACCCCACCCCTTCCTATCAGGGCTGAACCTGGACATAAAGGGCATCAGGAGTGTCACTATTCATCTCAGCGGCCTCGAAAACTATGTCTTAGACATTAATATCTGTCGGTTTCTGTTATTTTTACATGTCACCCCTTTCCCATCCCCACTTCCTATCGGGGCTGAACATGGACTTAAAAGGGCACTGGGAGCGTCACTATTCATCTCAGCGACCTCGAAAACTATGGATTAGACAGTAATATATTTCATTTTCATTTATTTTTACATATCACCCCCTTCCCACAACGGCCCCTTTGGTGCCAGTGATGTCTTACCCACACGGTGTTCTTTTCGAGAAAGTAAGCCATACGTATGCCAAGTTTGGTTGAAATTGCTAATGCGTTTCAGAGTGTAAGTGGAAAGTGGAACATACACACACACACACTCTGTACATACATACATCCATTTTTATTATAAAGATGTTACAGTAATAATGTGAACTGAAATTTTTGGGAAATTTGTAAAATCACCAATTCACTTAGGGACATTTGATCTCAAGGGCTAGTACTAAACAAGGCTAAACAGTGATTCATCTGCACTGTTTCACCGTGTTTAATACTAGCCTCAGAATCAAATGTTCCTAAGTGAAATGATGATTTCTAATTCCCTGAAAAATTTCAAGGATTTCAAATGAAGTCCTGGTTTCACAATTTTACTGTAACACACACATATATATGTGTGTGTAATCTCCTTTTCCGTTTGCCCTTCTCATCTCCTGTATGAAAAAAAAGTGGTCAGAGATGGAAACACGGTGTGGACTGACGTAACCGTAGAAACCTGACAGACCTAAAATATGCAGATGAATCTGTTTCCAACTGCAAAACGCCATAATCGTTACAATGTTTACTTGACAGATTGCATCATATAGCCAGAAAGATCAGATTCAAAATAGATCTCAGAATAAAAGAAGTATTGTGGACACAGTATGCACAATGGGACGAAGTAGCATTTGTTGGCACAAGGATTAATGAGGTCAAATCGTTCAATATTTAGTAACGAAATATCTGGTAGAGGTTCTTTTCAGCTATAATTTTATGAAAGACGAAGAAAAGAAAATCAAACCATGGCAAGCTAAACAAAATCAGAAAATCAAACCATGGCAAGCTAAACAAAATCAGAAGATTAAATAGACTGAAAATGATGGGTATGAAAATAAGATTATGCCACGTCAAGACCATGAATTGTATACATAAGTCTAGTAGGATCCTTATTATTATTCGCACACGAATCATGTTATGACAATGAAACTATACCTAAGACACTTTCCCGATTTGAGAATAAAGCAGTAGGAATCAGACGGACGGACCGAGTTAGAAATGGTACCATAAGGTAAATTACAGAAACCCTTTGTGTTGATGAGGTAACGATGAAATGGAGATGGGTTGGACTGTGCATATCCTTCACACAACCCATGGGATAATATTACTTGAGGATCAGTATGGATATCTGTGAAAGATGAACCAACAGGATAGACAATGGCAGAATCATAAGAGAAGCAATGTGTCACGACACGCTTGACGTTTGAAAAAAAAAAAAAAATATAAATATATATATATATATATATATATATATATATATATATATATATATATATATATATATATAATATATATATATATATATATATATATATATATATATATATATATATACATATATAAAGAGTGCAGCATAAGTAACGCCCTTTGTTTAAGTAACAAAATTAAAGAAGCCTTTTGATTATCCTTTATTTTTTTCGAACATGAATGTATGCTGTTGCCACAGGTTAATAGATTAATATAACATAATAACAAAATTAATATAATGCTTATTCAGTTTAATAATGTTCAATACAAATGATATTTCGCTTTGCACCCTTGGGATGTTAAATTCCGCTGATAACAATCTTGCGATTTCAGCACATTTTATTGTTTTGATAGTACAATTGAATTAAGCTTTTACTCTCTGTTTCTTTGTTAATCTCATGGTTGTATAAAATATCTGAAAAATGAAGATTTAGCAAATTAATTAAAGAAAATAATAAAGAAAATATACATTATATGATATAAAATTAAAAAGCGCGTTATTTATGCCGCATTATTAAACCGAATATGCATATTAATTTTGTTAATATTTTATATTAATCTATTAACCTTTGGCAATACATTTCATGTTCAAAAAATAAGGATAATAAAAAAAGGCTTTAATTTTGTTCCACTTAAACAAAGGGCGTTACTTTTAGGCTGCACCCTGTATATATATATATATACTCGTATATATATATATATATATATATATATATATATATATATATATATATATATATATATATATATATATATATATATATATATATATATATATATAAGCAAATGCAACGACTCAGAAGGCGTAGAAATCGTCATACGAACTCCTCTTTGTTCCTTTCTTTCCTTTTGGCGGAAGTTATTAATCTTTCGCCGAAAACACTAAGGAGCTTCTTTTCATCGAAGAATTCTGGAGCTATCCTTTGTCCTGCAATATATCCATTCCAATTCTCTCTAGTGCCATCCCTTGTCGCCGTCATCACCATTAACCTACCTCTGGGCCCTTTCAGGGGGTGATTCCTCTCCTTCCCCCATACTTTCGCCTCTGAGTCCAGACGAACCCGCCCCATTCCTTTTTTCATTCCGTGTGTCCCTTAAATGAGATCGACTCTTGTACGACCATTTGCCCATTACCACTGATTAGCCATGATCCTCTCTTACTGGCCGCCTGTGTACGGCGCGATCCTACTGTTGAACACTGTCAAAATTGTCCCTGCCTTCGCCCCAGCCCCACACAAACCCTTTATGCTCCCTGCCAAATCCATATCCCCAACTCCTGCACCAACCCCTCCCTGCATCCTCACTCCTAAACTTCATCTCAACACACTTCCTTACTCCCCCCCTCACACCTCTTTCTTCCTCTGACTCGAGAACCCAGAACACAGGCACCACCTTAAAGTGGTCACAGACTTTACAGACACACACAGTCAGTTTTCTTTCCCGGTCTATCTTAGGATTAGGACACTGACCTCCTAATTAGATGGGGCGATTCAGTTTCACTGTCTCACAGTGTCTGTATAAAACGTCAAATAACGCTACTGTTTTAGTAATTACCAATTAATAATTTTTTAACGAGAATATCTCAACGACGCTCAATCCCTTGATCACAAAACTGTTAGGTGGTAAATGTTTCGCAAACCATTTCTAAACCAATAAAAGCAACGTGAGGACAAACTCAAAAACCAAAATTTCGACTTCGTCACTGAAACAGAGTGAAATAAAAAGGAGAAATTTTCACATTATAATCCAATGACAAGAAGAGACAGAAAAATAATGAAAATGGTAGAGGGCCAAACCCATTTGCCCTGTTAAAAGCGGCCAGAGTTCTGCCCAAGGCAATTGGCAATAATGAATGGGAGAAATACAATCAAGCGAATATGGCCGTCTTTGGTATGGGGGAGAATGGGAAGGGGAGGTGGGTGGGAATTAGGCTCCATTTGGAGAGATGAAGTCGGTCGTTGGGGGAGAGAGGCGGACGAGAGGGTTGATAGTAGATAAAGTTCGGGTGTAATCCCACCCTTAATCCGCCCAAACAAAAGTGCCAGACGTCGCCCTATCAATCCAAGATGTCAGCAGCGTCACCTACAGAGATTTATAAGAAGACTGAAACCATCTGGTTCTAGGGTGAGGGTGGAAACTTTCAAAAGGAGGCCAATGGGACAAGCAATCAATGTGGTTCTTTGGAAATTAGTCAAGACAGTGTCACAGCTTTGTCACTTCCTAAGACCAGAGTGAGTGACACCCCCAAACATTCTCATTAGCCCTGGTCTGAGATTAGTTCTAACAATTGGCCAATTTACTTTCTAAATCTTAAAATCCTAACCTTATTTTCATATTTTTAATACAATAAATGAAACTGATTTATAGACAACAAAATGTTTCTATCTGTAAGAGGTTATCCTCATAGAATTATATATATATAATATATAAATCTATATATATATATATATATATATATATACACACATATATATATGTATATATATATATATATATATATATATAGAGAGAGAGAGAGAGAGAGAGAGAGAGAGAGATCTGCAGAGGGAGAGAGTGAATGTTATACAAGACTCAAGTCTACTATTATTATTTACACTGATTCTTACAGAACAACCTGAAATACCACTTCCTATACTAGCATGGTTCCACAGTAGAGAACGAAAGCATAGAAAGGAAAGAATTATGCTGCACAGATGACAGAGGTAAAATAAAGTAACAGGTGACAGAAGTAAAATAAGATAAACTTTATAAAATGGATATAAAATGACGCATACAATGGGCTAGCTGGTAGTAATTCGACTAGGGCCACGAGCTCAAGGTATGAGCACCGGCTGCCTTGTAGGCTAACACCTATTTAGTAAAGGCTAGATTCAAATCGAAAATTGTGGCCGTGCTCAAGAGCGCTCCAGAAATCATTGGCAGTGGGATGATTAATAGAGTTAAGGGGCTGAGTGCTTTGTCGCCTTTGCTTCAACGCTGGACGTCTGGTAGCTGACCTTGGTTAAAAAACTAGGTGTCACTGGTCTGTCACCTAGGAACTGCACACTACAAGGAACTTGCGATCGACTGGATCTCTTCGCCAATGAATCTTCTGTGAATTTTGCTACATAAATGGATAGGCACAATTTGCAAAAGGATACTCAGTCCTAGGCATATGGGAATGCTAAGATAAACTGAGAACATAAAACTGGAACATACAGTAAGAACCATGAACCAAATTGGAAAGAAAGAACAAGTAGCATAAGAACTCAAAAGATATCGAATGGACATCTTAGATGTTTACGATTCACTGTGCAAGGTAATGGAAAAGATAGATTTGTGTATATGCACAAGGAACAAATGTTGTTGGTAGGAAACTAGGCAAGATCCTAATACCCATGCAGAAAAAAGGCACTGACTGACTGAACAGTAGTGAGTGGTAAATTCCTGTTGGCAAGATCTAGCTCAGTATAGTGCAATAAGAGTACTATAGTGTTTTATGCATCAATGAGTGAACTCTCCGATGAAACAAAAGATGAATTTTATATCAATTGCAGTTATACATAAAATACCAGAAAATGAAATCAGAATTGTTTTAGGTGACATAAATGAAACGTTGGTAAGGAAAACCTGAAAACGAAAATGAGCTCAATTTAAGGGCAACCATAAGTACACTTGGATATATCCAGATGGTAGTATAGAAACCAAATAAATCACATAGTTATTCATTGAGACAAAAAAAAAAAGGACAATATAGAATGTTAGGAGTTACAGAGAAGCAGAAGTCAATAATGATCACCAGCATGTCATTGCCATAATAAAACGAAAATTCAAGCAACTGACGAAAAAGATGAGCATCTAGAGGCTTTTGATATCTAATGTCGAAATAGATCTGCAGTTCTAGAAACCATATCGAAGAGGAGCAATCAAAGAGGACTTGTGTAAAATAATGAAAATCAATCTGCTGGAAAACTGGAAAAGAAGTACTGGGATGTGGTGTGACAAGGACGGAAACCTTGGATATTGAATGAAACCTAGGATACAATAAAGAACAGACAAAAGCTAAACGGACTTGTACAATATTTCAGGGAGAAAATCATTATCACCCTTATTGCCTTAACACCACGTGTCATAAAGGGCCTCCGTGCAATTCTGCCACTCACGTTGTTTTACCACTCACGCATCACCATTCATCTCCGGTCTGCCATCTAAAAGTTTGCATCAAAGTAGGTCAGAGCCTTCCAACTCCTTTGATACCCTAAAGCCAACACTTACAGCTTACTGTATTCCCAGAGGTTGTGCATTAGTCATGTCTAAGCATTCTCCATCTCCCTTGATATTCATTCAACTTAACTGTGTAGACTTAAGAACAAAGCACGTTTTACTTTGCGTTTTTCATCTCCCTTAAAGAATTTTAGAAGTCTGATGGCAGGACAGAGTTAGAAATGCTAACTTCAGGGAAATTACGTAACTCCGACATGAGATAATGATAGAAGAGAAATGTGGATGGCTCTGACATGTCCTTCTCACAACCCGTCGGATAACAGTATTGATAGCGTTAGCTGGGTTTATGTGGGCAACAAATGAACTGGAATACCCAGACCTACTAGACGAGAAGGGAGGATTTGTGGAAGGCAAATCACAGGAAAGACAAGACTGGTGGAATTTCACGCGGTGTTGGAAGTGATGATAATGATGATGAAATAAACATTAACACTCTTATATATGAAAAGCTTTGTAGGGCAGTTATGACATAAAAAAAGACATTATTAAAGAACATGGGTTATATGGTCAAACGACACAACTAAAAAAAGTCGACTAGGCGAGTACTGCGCTGACCTACATGTCATAACTGGTAGCTAAGATCAACTACGCAAAACACATATGATATCAACAAAGGATAATAACAAAGATGAACAGACTGAATAAACTTTTGTGTACAAACCAGTTACAAGATCAATGTCAGATACCCTATGTTATAAAACTATTCAACCCTTATGAATCGATACTACTTGCCAATTCGATGTTTCAAACAAATTTCCAATTAGACCTGATTGAATTACATCAACAATTCATTACTTATTCGCACATGCTTCATGAAAATCATCCCGTTTGATAACAACAGAAACAAAAGGTAGGTGGGAGTTCATCCCCACAAGTGAAATGTGGTTGTGATTTATTCTCATTCCACGGTCTCTTCAGTAAAAGATGCCCTTTAAACCAAAGACGCCCTGTGACAGATCTTTCAACCTGGGCATGAGATGGGAAGGTTAAAATGGAAGGTGGGGAGATGGAACGGAGGAGGGTGACAAGAGTACCACCTACCTACACCATCAGCCACCCATCTGATATCAGGGGCGCAACTGTCGCTAAGGGCCGACTTGATTGTTTTAGTAGGGGGTTTTGACCCAAGATTATAATCAAGTATTGCAACAAGTGGGCGGGACGATTCTCTTTCTTTCACTCTTCCCCTATCACACACACATACATACACTATATATATAATATATATATATATACAGTATATATAAATATATATATATATATATATATATATATATATATACTGTATATGTATGTGTGTAATAATGTAAACAAAATATATATATATATATATATATATATATATATATATATATATATATATATATATATACATACAGTATATATACATACATACATACATACATACATACATACATACATACATATATATATATATATATATATATATATATATATATATATATATATATATATATATGCATATATATATGTAGTCACAATTATGCACAACTGTACGTCTGAGTTCCTTGCCTGCATTAATACAGTTATTCAACTTTACATTCTCTCTCTCTCTCTCTCTCCTCTCTCTCTCTCTCTCTCTCTCTCTCTCTCTCTCTCTCTCTCATCCACCCTTCCGTCGACAAGAGATCGGATTTCAACGGCTTACGTGAATCTAGCGAAAGGAATGTTTCACGAGATTTTTTCCACCTTTTTTTTTTTCGAGTCTACAAAGGCTGCATTTGCAGCACGAACCAACCAACCAACCAAATTCCTCCATGGCGTTTCCGGGTCGATCTGTAACTATATCTGCATACACTTGTCCAACCAAAGAATCCTTTTCTTTCAGAAAAATAAGATATTAAATATAAAAAAGGATTACGTAAACACTTATGATTAAATTACATCGTATCCTGTTTTTTTCACACTGACTACAAAGTGACAACATAAGCCTTTAAATATTTATGACCGATAAAAGAACTTGCGATACGATGTTAGAAGCAGTGCCATAATGAGATATTGCGCAAGCTCAATTTGATGACTCTAACAAAATCGAAAATAAGAAAGGTAATTGTTAAAATTTATAGTTAAATATCATCCCGATATAAAAGATATTAAAGGAATGCCTCCCATTACCTAATGCTCAATATCGAGCACATCACAACAGGATATAATCTTTTCCAATCATTCAACTCTGCCGATGTTCATGGCGCTACATCATTTGTACACCGGTGTCTTTGAGTCATATAACTTCCTCTTTCCAGGAGCAATAATGTCGTTTCCTTCCTGTGGATGACAAAACTTAATCATTTCCTCTTTCACGTTCATTTCCTCTTCAGGCCTAAACTCCCCGTAGGAGGGTAGTGTCGTCAGTGCACCTCATGCAGTGCATTGTAGGTATTACTTAAGGTTCTTTGCAGCGTGCCTTCGGCCCCTAGCTGCAACCCCTTTCGTTTCTTTTACTCTACCTCCTTTCATATTCTCTTTCTTCCATCTTACTTTCCACCCTCTCCTAACACCTGGTTCGTAGCTAAGAGATTCACAATTTCGTGAAAAACAATCTGTGTAATAATTATAATTGTGGATTTTTATTACACCAATTGATTCATGGTGCAACTGCGAGGTTTTCCTCCTCTTGCGGCTTTCAAACCTTTTACTGTCAATTCCGTTTTAGCGCTAAATGACCTCACAGACCCCAGTGCTTGGCCTTTGGCCTAAATTCTATATTCAATTCAAATGAATTCAATTCAGACCTAAACTAAATAATTGTACACATTGAAAGATAAAACTGCGCATCAAGGAATCTACAGTTAAAACTCGCATCTCGAATTGATGATGAAGGCCAACTTTTAAATGAGAATTAGAGCATTTACCACGGAATAAAATTACACACAGGAAACCCATCATCTTCATTACATCTCCTTGCTGAGAAATGACCTTCAACGACTGACTGATTGATGTATGAGTGTTTCCTCCGACACCAGTACTGGAACCATTCGGTTATTCAGGACCGAGATGATAAGTGCTTACAAGATAAACTGATATAATAATTACTAATAACCTATGAATAGATAAAATAGTTAAATATAATAAGTGGTTTTGAGAAGTCCATGATGTTGCGACGTGCATGATTTAAATAATCACAATAGTGGCACCTCACAATCAAGTGAGCGATCATCATATGACGGTTAAGTTACCCAGCCTCAACAAAGCTTATATTTCCTGGAGGTGAAAGTTCAGCTACTATACCCATGGTACTATGTTGACGTCGTGGACACCAGTCAACCTGTCTTATACGTCCTTGTTCCAATGACGTTCAAGCAACGCGTCTCGAAATACTTTTGTGCTCCATCCTGACTCTATAAAGAAGATACCGACCCAATCTCTCTCTCTCTCTCTCTCTCTCTCTCTCTCTCTCTCTCTCTCTCTCTCTCTCTCTCTCTCTCTCTCTCTCTCTCTCTGCTTGACTACTTTGCTCGTCTTGTTTCCCAATTATATAACATATCTGCTATACAGGTAGAGATGTTCTACCTTCTCGAGTAGAAAAGTTTCAAATAACCTAGACATATCTTAAGAACTTGCAAGCTCGGTTTCTTTCTGGATCTTTCTTCGCTTTCGCTCATTTGAAGAATTTCCTTCTTATTTCTCTATCAGTTGTAAAAAATCTTCCTTTCCCTGAGGCCTCGTGTCATTATCGCTGAATAAAACGGTTTGATTCATTATGCCTGAGCATTTTTCACTACATATTCGGAGCTTATTTCCAAAGTATCTAAAATACACATTCACAGCACTATTCCTTTATTATCTTTTGCTTCTAAGCCTTTAAAACCATACATTCACAGCTTTCCAGCTATTTTGCTCCCTCTGATCTATGATTATACAAATATTGCATACATTTCATTCATTCCCAGTTTTCCTTCCTAGGCATAAGAATTTACAGTCAAAGCCTACTCGTCTAGCAAGTCCCCTCCTATTCATCAGAGGCTCAATATACAGGGCTTTCACATTCTCTTCCTAACGATACATGCTTAACCCTAAGAATACTTTCACTCCCCTCCACAAGAATACAAGACGGTATATTCTTTTATCTTTTAATTATAAGTATCTACTCTAAGGCTAAATTGGAAAAGAAATAGGCTACAAAGTAAGAATAAGATATGTACAAAAGGTTCTTACGAATGAAAACATTTGACTGTACTGTAAGTTAACATAAATATTTGTCATTTTCTCTGTCTCTCTTCTCGCATTGCATAGATGAGTATCTAAGGCTAACCTGCAAAGAAATAAGTTACAAAGTAAGAATAAGATTTGTAAAAAGGTTCTTACGAATGAAAACATTTGCCTGTATGTTAACATAAATATTTGTCATTTTCTCTGTCTCTCTTCTCGCATTGCATAGATGAGTATCTAAGGCTAACTTGCAAAAGAAATAAGCTACAGAGTAAGAATAAGATAATTACGTAAAAAGCTTCTTAAGAATGAAAACATTTGCCTGTATGTTAATATAAATATCTGTCATTTTCTCTGTCCCTCTTCTCGCTTTACATAGATGCCCCCTTTTTAAGCGTTTCATATGAATGCTTGCTAATCCATAAGGAAGTTCTTTAATACTATTACTGTAATGGAAATTTTTCATTAATCCTTTAAACATGTTTTCCCTGGATATTTTCTTTTCCTCTTCCGTAACTTTTGCAAGTTGTTACTGCTTCTATTATAAAACCAGATAGACTTCCTACCTCACGTGCACATTTACCCACTGCTACCAAGAGAAACACAGTTAGCCATGTCTTTGAACCTCACACACGCCCGTACTCCGCTCGTGACATAACTCTCGAGCCACTGTCATCCATAATCTCTTACAAGCTGGCAAGTATCCCTTTTTATCAAAAGTCACTTGTCCGAAAATTCAAGGCAGGGCTCGCAACTTAGATATCAAGATAGGACTGTGTCATCACTGACTTTGGAACAAATCGCCTTACACAAAGTTCTACCTCCTCTCCACGTGACAATGACCACTTAAAGCTGTTCTTGCTTTTGTGGATACAAAAATTAAATTCACAGAGACATCACATAAACGACATCAGAAGTAATAATACCAACTTCCAGTGGTTTAGCATGCTTCAGCCTTATTCTTTTAAATGGCGAGACTCCTTTGTGTAGCCTTTGCATTATCTACAAAATTAATAAATTAGTATAAAGACGTGAAAACCTAATAACGTTAGCAAGTACAGGAAAAAACAGGAACACTTATTCCTGACTAACTGTTATCAAGTCCTTGTAACTGCATGAAACTAAAGACAAAATGCAAAACTTTGTTACAAAATCACCCACAAATAAGGCTTGTCAAATTCAAGCTATCATCCATAACAGAAAACCTCAAGAGATAGCTTCCTGAACAACCATCCGCATGATACATGCATTAAGTAATAATTTAAATTAGAAAGTAATAAATAATAAAATCTTTTAAACTCACATGGACTATTCTTCCATGAAAAAGTGATCTCGGATGTTGAGCTAACTCTAACTCTTTCATAGGATTTTCAAAATCGTCACACGCATTACAATAATGTTATAATGACTATTAATTTTCAATCTTGTTCAAGAAAGAGTAGCGTTATAAAGTCTCTCTTCACCAGAGTTTATTTTCATCTGAAACAGCATTTAATTTGCCTGAAAACGCCATGAACAGGGCAAACTCCTTTATGTACTCCAAGGTTCCACATGTTTCTGTTTATCATTAGCTTAGTACAATGTACAAATGATATACGAAGCGTCAGGAGTAAAGAGTTGATCAAGTTTACGAACGAACAAAGAGAGAGAGAGAGAGAGCGCGTGGATACGCAACTTTTAAAAAGAAGAAAAATTAGCTTTCAAAGAAGGAAACAATCCTTTAAAATTTCACGCAACAAACAAACTTTCAACGCTAAAAAATAAACCAAAATTTATAAGGCATTACTGTTATTCAGAAGATAAGCCCTATTCATATGGAACAAGTCCACATGGGCCAGTTTGAAATAAAAGCCACTCAAAATTCCAATGTACTCTAAAAACATATAGTACGCACATATTAAACTAAATATTACATATGCAACACTACAGTAAATATTTATAACCAAAATATGAGAACATTTGATGAGAACTACCCACCAATGCAAGTTAAAATACACTACTCAAATTTAAGCAAATCTCAGAAAAAACCTGATGGTTATTCTACTCATTTTTGTTCCAAGTGGGAGTGATTATCCGTCTCATAGGCCGAGACCCTCTACAACCAAATGACAGACAAGTCTAAATAATGATATAAATAAAAAATTCTTCAGGCTGGCAAATTACTGGGATGCCACGCACACTGTATAAACATGACCAAATCTGAGACTCAAAGGGCGGACTTCCACTTATACATACGGCTAAAAAGCATCACGGAGAAGCAAAATAACTGACCTCAATCATTTTACGCAATCCTTCGTAGTGCTCTTTACCACTCACCCTTACGAAGACATCCAAATATCGACGGGTTTTCTTTAAGGTCAACAAGCAATTTTTCCTTCCCTTCATTTCATCTGTTTACTCGTCGTCGTAGAGAGAGAGAGAGAGAGAGAGGAGAGAGAGAGAGAGAGAGAGAGAGAGAGGCACACATCCAGCGAAGCTGATCGCGTATTCCATCCTCGTTTTCACCTCTTGGCTCCCACTCTCTCGCTCCAACTCTCCCTGTTACGACTATAAAACAGATCGCCCATCGCATTAACAAACAATGGGTTCTAACACTCGCCGCTAACTTTCTTCATGTTTTACTCTAGATACAGAATTGTCACGTCAAACCGCGTGGTAAAACGTGGGGAAAAACGTAGGAAGAAAAATAAAACAGATTTATGCGTGTTAGCCGCCTTTGAAGTTAGAAAACTATTAGAAAGACGAAATGAATGCAACGACGAGACACCATGAAAAAAAAAAAAATACCACAAGAGAGTCACACAAGGGCAGACAGCCACTTAAGATTCAACGCCAGACTTCACTCTTCATACAATAACAAATAAATAAATAAACTATAATAAAATTATTGCTTACAACGGCGAAGCCAATGCTCCATTCAATGAGCTGTACGAGAATGTATATGAGGCTACATTTGCATTATTAATCCACACAACAGTATACATTTTAATCTTCAATCCGGAATTAGCCTCAAAATGTCTGAACAACTGAATATATATAACTGCAAACATACATTCATTTATTTATATAGACACACATAATATATATATACATATATATATATATATATACATGCAGATTCTACTGGTCACTTACGAGACACACACACACACATATATATATATATATATATATAGCAGTATATATATATATATATATATATATATATATATATATATATATATATATATATATATATATATATATAATATACAAAATAGCTCCGAGGCAAATTGCCTCTAAACCTACTTCGCAAACTCACGCAAACACAAACACACACACACACACACACACACACATGTAACTGCGCCTTACACGTAAAAATTCCAGTACTAAACAAAATAAAAATAATCGTTGAAAATAAGCTAGATGTAAAAGAGTATAAAAAAATAAACGTTGAAAATAAGCTAATATAAAAAGTAAAAAAATAAACGTTGAAAATAAGCTAGATGTAAAAATAAAAAAAAAATAAATGTTGAAAATAAGCTAGATGTAAAAAGTAAAAAAAAAAAAGCTGAAAAAAATAAATGCTGAAAATAAACTAGATTTAAAAAGTAAAACGAAAAACCTGGGAGTGATTAAATCATTACAACAATGGAAAGAATCAAGATAACGGGCTCAAGGAAGTGGAACAAAATACTAAACACTGCCACAAGCACAATTTCGCAATTTCCTCAGGAATCTTCTGATGTTTGCCGCCAGCACGGACACCAAAATTAGATACATGTTATTACGCGTACCGAATCTTTTGCTACCGTATATAAACACATTTCTTTCTTTGGCCGTATATGTATGTAATAGGGTAATACACATAATACTTCCCATTTCGTAAGCATGTTCATAAACTCAAACACTACGCTGTAAGGATAGTTATTAGTTTTCCGTACATTTGGCCATAATATGATGACCGATTTATCATGCGCCTATAGACCGATTTTAAACCATAAACAACCTAATCGTTTTCTATGGTAATTAATGGGAAATTTCTTACCTGGAATGTACCCCTTTCAGCAAAAATTAATCACGATCTCATTTTGTTGTTTAAACATCTCTATACTGCCGTATTTGGTAGCTTGTTTGGCCGTCATCTCTATTCCTTCCTGCGCAAAGTTGTCATTTTTTTAATACAGGATGAAAAACATGAGCCACTTCAGATTCGCCAACAATCCTGGATACTTCATGAAAACCATCTAAGCCGCTCATTCAAAACTTTATTCTATGGAGATTAACAATTGCTGGATCGAACATGCCTTTCTTTCTTTCACTGCCAAATCCCTAACACTGCCGAAAGCACACATACATATTTATATATGAAATATAAAAGTACTATGTCGTACTTCTCAGAAATGTGAGGTAAGACACACAATGAAAAGCATATTACAAAACATAGTGGATTAAAAATATATATGTACAAAGCTATAAGCTGTGTACATACATATTTTTAATACACTATGTTTGTAAACATGCGTTATCATTGTGGTTTTAATTATATTCTATAATATATATACACACACACACACATATATATATATGTATATATATGTGTGTGTGTGTTGTATCTATATATATATATATATATATATATATATATATAGATATAGAGAGAGAGAGAGAGAGATAGAGAGAGATGAGAGAGAGAGAGAGTAGAGAGAGAGAGAGAGAGAGAGAGAGAGAGACTAATGAAGATAGAAACTGAGAGCCAAAATATTTCTGAGTAACTGGTTAACGTAATGACATGAATAATACAGAAATATACACAATGATGAACCACGACAAAAGTAAAAGAAAATCCCACGAAACTTGACGTAGCAGAAAGTGTATCGAAGGTAAAAGCTGGAAGTGTTGGAAATGCGGAATAAAGCTCTTGGAGGGGAAAAAAATGACTGCTGATCATGCAATCAAAACAAAGTACGAATATCAGAAGTTCTTAAATGCGATACTAATCCTGAATAAATATTTGCGTCAGGAAGCTGAAAAATCGCAAAATGTTGACAGACGGTTTAAGAAAATGTCGTCATCATCACCATTATCATTTACGTTCCTATGTCAGATTATCCCTTTGCTGGTTTCAACGTTGCACTAAGGAGTCTTGGTGAAAAGATAGATTCACTTTTGACGCGACAACATGATCGCGTAATCTGTAAAGGTAAGGTGAGTATTTTTCTTTACCTTACAATATTCGTTCTTATCTGACAGATAGTTCATTTTGTTACACATTCCCGGTATATTGTCGTGCTAATATGTTCGTCGTGTTTTCACTGGAAAGTCGGGACGTTACGTACCATTCCAGAACTGAGACCTAATTCTACGTATTACTGCCGTCAAATAGGTGTAATGAAATTGTTTGCGTAATTAAGGTATAACAAATGTGTTCAAAGTAACGAATGGAAATATAGCGTAAGCAAAGTAAATAAGGACTGCAAGGCTATAATGTGTAGATATGATGTAGCAAAAGTTAGTATGTGATGGTAAGGTGCACTATGATTGTAAAATTACCTCAGGTGTAACGAAACTGTGCACATGACTAAAACCGTAGTAAATGGACGAGAAGAGGTGCTTTCAACGTGATATGGCCGTTGGTAAAAGCGAAAAAGAATATACGAGTATTTGTAATAAAATTTTACAGTATTGTAATGAAACTGCACGCGTTACGGTGCAGTAAGGATCAATACATGAGCGTGATAACAAGAGGCACTAAAAGTGTGGGTTCTCAGAAGTATAATGGGTTTCCAGGTGTAGTTAGAATTTACGCAAACTAAGGCGTATTCAGAGGTGTAAAGGCTAGGACGTAATTAAAGTATGATTCACTCTGGACTGATAAAAAGTCAGCACGTTAACTAACCTAATCTGTTATAAGTGCACATATTCCTTAAATGTAATCAAGTATACATATTACTAACGGTGTAATAATTATGAGCGCATGATTTTTTTTATGGTGTAGTAAGAATGTGCAAGTTGCCAAGGTATGAAAAGACTGTGAATATTACCGAGATGTAATCATACTTTGAATCATCACCTATGAGGAAGAATAAGTAATTAAACGAGACATCGTTTTTTTTTTTTTTTTACTTTTAACGCCACCCGATTTCAAAGAAAGGGGGGTTTCTGCTGATTACATAACCATATGACTGTATGTACGTATGCATGAGACCGCTTTTGATTGCGACGTGTCACAAAAGGTACAGAAAGTTAGTTAAATTCCTGAAAATCCATTCCAAAATTAGTTCCTCTTTGCTATTTAAACTGCATATTATTCTTGTTCACATCCGAATCTCTAAATTAACAGGTTTCCTAATTTTCAATGTTAATCTTCGTGACCTCAAGCCTATTACAAATTTTATCGCAACGTTATTCAAATCTCTGTAAACTTATTTAGGGAGAGTTTGCCTTCATTAAAGGATGGAGGTGCTTTAAATGGTTCAATTCTCTTGCCATTCTATCACAAAAGAAAATTCTAATCAGATAAAAATCTCACGTATAGACTTGTGGTGTGTTAGATCTATTTCTAACACTAAAAATATTTTCTGAATTTTGTTCTATTCAATTTTCAAGAGAGTATTTAGAATTATTAGTTTCTATATATGTATGTTTTTTCATCAACTACATAGAATCCTCGAAGAACGAAAAACCAACAAAAAGCGAAAACCCTCGTTTTTTATTTAGCCTAATACATGTTGTTTTATTTATGCGGTTAGTTGGAATGGGGGAAGCATGAATCAGGTGAATATATATTACCGACCTCCTTAAAGCAGCTTGCTATTTTGAACTAATCTTTCTAATCTCTTTATTTATGAAACCAATATGTCCTTACTGATCTGTTATTTTTTTTTTTTATTTTACACGTCGGTCTCATCTGTATAACACTAACAATAATTAATTACTTTTCCGGTTATTTCCAAATGAATGTGAGTACATAATTATGAATGAATCATGAAATTTAGACTACGAAGAGAGAGTCGAGTGGTTGACATGAAGACGAAGTGACCCAGAAAATACATGAGATGAAGTAAAGGAATGTAAAATCGAAAACTGGGAGGTAAGGCTACAGTTGCACTTAAGTGATAATTAGAGTCTGGACACATGATGGAAGAAAGAAAAAGAAATGGAGACAAAGTATAAAGGCTATGAAGTGGGTGCACCTTCCAAACACCTTTTAGTAATGCCTACAGCGCTAAAGTGAGATACACTGACCCCCTTACGGGGATACAGAATAATTATGATAATTTCTATTTAAGAAAATACAACGTGAGTCCATACTTATTTTTACGGTTTACAACAACAGTGCTCTACGGGTAGTGAGCTTCAAGGTTCAGACTTGCCTTCTTCCAGTCCGGTGCTAGCCTTTCTCACCCCTGGGCTCTATAAAAATATGCAGAATGAAGATAATGAAGGTCTCAATTCTGGAATGGTACGTAACGTCCCGACTTTCCAGTGAAAACACAACGAACATATTAGCATGACAATATACCGGGGAAGGTGTAACAAAATGAACTATCTATCAGATAAGAACGAATATTGTAAGATAAAAAAAAATACTTACAAAAATAAAAAATAAAAATAATATAAACAAAGCATCAGTATTCACGCAGTGCCGAATACCTCCAAATTCCTGCTCCGCCCATTCCCGTTTCCTTATCCATAACCTTTGGTAACCTCCTCCTTTCTCTCCGGACACTCACGCTGAATGAATATAAATGCCCTCATTTGCAATTTCCTTCCGTTAAGTCGCATAAGTGGATTTTAACAGGCTCAAACCGTCTTTGTCCCCAGGCGCCTATATTTCAACCAGATTCTGGTTTTCCGTGAGTGATATTTGGGTATTTGTGGTTTTTTTTTTTTAACTCTCTTGATATATGAATCGTGGCTTGAGCTGATTTATCTTCCAATACCTCCTCATCCAAGTGGCAGTCATATAAGTTGTATGCCCTGCAGTCAGATGCTTGGCCCCCACTGCCCCCCAACAAGTTGAAATTCCCTTTGTGACTAAACTTTAACCCTTACAGTATTTGATACATTTGCATACAGTAAGAGTTGAAAACTAATTGAAAATTGACCTCTATAATTTCTAATACAGGTTTACTAATTACTAATACTATTATTTTCCTTCATTCACATGGATATATAAATTCAAGAATAGTATATTTTACTAATTACAGAATTGGTACATTAGTTTTGTGTATCTTTTTTTTTTTGGCCCCCCAAATTGTTCCTAATTGGGAGGGTGGGTACCGTTCTCAGCTAGCACTCTGCTGGCCCCGCGTTCGAATCTCCGACCAGCCAATGAAGATATTCATTTCTCGCTACAATGTGGTTCGGATTCCACAATAAGCTGTAGGTCCCGTTGCTAGGTAACAATTGGTTCTAAGCCACGTAAAATAAATCTAATCCTTCGGGCCAGCCCTCTCTAGGAGAGCTGTTAATCAGCTCAGTGGTCTGGTTAAACTAAGGTATACTTTCTTACTTACTTAGGCCCCCCCAAAATATCTTGACCCACCTAGGCACCCCCACTGATGGAATGCCTCCTCCTCCTCCTCCTCCTTAGTATTATTTTCACTAGTAGTTGAAGTAGTAGCGATGTCTGAGCACGGGTCAAGTGTGAGATAAGTGTAATTTATAAAAAAAAAAAAACACTTGCCTTTGGCAATTATTCAACATTAGCGTGCTTTTCTACATGCACATAATAGCATTTATGTATTCCAAAAAATTAAATCTCAAATTATTATTATTATCACTCAAAAGATGAACCCTAATTATATGGAATAAGCCCACAGGAGCCACTGACCTGAAATTCAAGCTGCCAAAGAATATGGTGTTTATTAGGAAGAAGTAACAAACTGCAAAAGACAGATCATCACACTGAAATATTACTCATCAGAATTTATATATGATTACGTCCAACTTCATTCCATAGCACTCCCATCATGCTTTCTCATTTTAGAGACCCATTCTTGGGATTAAATCTATGTTATTCTCTCCCTGTCCAGAGTTTACCATTATAATCTTAATTATTTTCTTCATATGGTTTAGTCTTTCTGGAGCTAACCATCATCTTTTTAAAAATGATTTTACACATATGTTTTCCATAGGTCATGTTTCACTGTAGAGACTGAACGTAAACTGTTAAGTATTTTGTATTGTCACTATTTTCACTGGCTGATATTACAAACCGAAGTCACAAGTACAACGGCCACTGATGCAAATATACATTACTTGCTAACATAATTTATAAGGAAAAAACTTGCCGAAAATTCACACATCATAACGTTAACAAACTTCATAAATAAGTTCCCACAACTTTCAAAAATAGCATATTATTACGCAGAACATACCAGATGAGAAAGTATAAACACCCATAAGACCTATAAAAACATTAGTTCGAAAGTTAAACTGAAAGCTTAAAGACTGGGTGTGTCTGAAACGATCAAATTACCCAGTTGATTTATTAAATTGAATACACAATTTAGGACAAAGGCCAAGCACTGGGACCCATGAGGTCATTCAGCGCCGAAACGGAAACTGACAGTAAAAGGTTTGAAAGGTGTAATAGGAGGAAAACCTCACAGTTGCACTTTGAACCAACTGTTAGAAGGTGGAAAGTAAGATGGAAGAAAGAGAATATGAAAGGAGGTACAGTAAAAGGAACGAAAGGGGTTGCAGGTAGGGGCCGAAGGCACGCTGCAAAGAACCTTAAGTAATGCCTACAGTGCACCACATGAGATGCACTGACGGCACTACTCCCTCCGGGGCAGCTGATTTATTGATCAGCCAATGATGACAAAATATACCAATCCTAAACAACGGAGATCGCGGTTTCTTGCGTGCTTCCCTTAATTAACACAATGAAGAACCTATTTTAAGTGACTCCACAGGCGCGTGAACAAGAGCAAGAGCGTACGCATACGTACTTACGTGCATGGATAATGGGTTTATGTGTGTAGATGCAATCACAGTTGTACACATATAGCTTCTAAAACCGCACGAACGAACAATCAGCTATAGGGACTTCACCAGTTGTTACAATGACTGAAATTGGTGGTGTATTGCAAGTAAAATGCACAGAGCTTTTTACATGTACCGAGTTCTACCGTTCCAGTAAAATTATTTTATATAAATTAAATTCTTCCTTTAAGGTAATTCGCAAAACGAACTGGCTACGATGAACGAGTGATTTCTTTTGGAACTGTTCGCAAAAAAAGTTATATCTCATAAACATTAGAATCGATGGTGTTTTTGTACGAAACACTGCTTCATGCACAAAGCATTAAATATACTAAGAATAATTCCCATGTGACCACTTGCATCAGACTTCTAAAGTCTGCAGGTCTGACAATGTTGAGAGTGCCTTTGCACTATAACAGATACGAGTTCAAATATTTATTGGGTAAGAAATCTCCACAGGGACGCGTCCATTTTTCATACAAAAGACGACGCGGAGCAGCCGACCTCCGAAACCAAGATCATATAAACAAGAAATAACTCGATCTCCACTGGCTCTGCAGCCTCAGCCTCAGTGACGTCCACTTCCTCTTGCATTAAACATATTCAAGATCTGTTGCAACTTTCAGTAACATTTTTATTAAGGAGTGGGGCGTTAACCTCACGTTCAATCCTTTTAACTTGGGTTGGGGCCGGGATGAGCATGTCGAGAGAGAAAAAAGTTGCTCCACGCCATTTGTCATTATCATTACCAAATCTGGTGAGACGCTCTTGAGGTTTTCCTTGGCGAAGGGTTTAAAGAAAAAAACGTGGACTTTAGTGACACCGGACGGAGGAAAAAATAATTGAAAAATCATTGAATGAAAAATCACTGAATTACCAGCGGAAGAACAAATTAATGCTTGATTTCAGATGTGAGAGAGAGAGAGAGAGAGAGAGAGAGAGAGAGAGAGAGAGAGAGAATATTTTGTACTTGTTTGGGATGGGAGACTAAATCTTATGGAAACACCCTAACATGTACATAAATGTAAATGTATACCCAGTACACACAATATACCCGACGGTGTAAGACCGAACAATCAGTTCTTTTAAATGAAGCCGAAATCAATAAGCGAACTAATCAAAGTTGAACAATAAAAAATAGTTTACTTCTCCGTCTGCGCTCTACCAACGGGGGTCAATAGATGAGAGGGGTAGGGGGGGAGGGGGTGCTCAGCTATAAACCCGATGTTTATCGCGATGAAAATGCAATGGCAACGAGTAAAAATGTGCCAGCGTGATTTACATCTGCTCTCCTGACTAGTTTCATTAAACGGAGTAATTAGTTTCGGCGCCTTATCCGTCCTTATCCGGATGGTATCTGCGGACATTTCCTCTCATCCGGACGTTAGCGACTGGCAATCTCTCCATCTAAACCCGGCCATCAATGTGTTTCAACACGACACTCCTCCAACGCGCTTCCAACCTCTTTCTCCACTAAAGAGATCGACCTGAAACTTGAGTATTTTTAATGTCACGCTATTTACGCTCTCTCTCTCTCTCTCTCTCTCTCTCTCTCTCTCTCTCTCTCTCTCACACACACACACACACACCAATCTTTCACATACTGTACAGAAATTAACACTTCGTTATCATTCCCCGCCTCACATTTCTTTCGGTCCACACCAAAAATGAAAGAAAACAGGTACCAATAAATGAAACATTCTATCAGAAAGGATCTCTCCCCCCCTCCCCCAATCCGTGAAGAAAAAGATACATATATGCAATGAAAAAGAAACCCACACACACGGCGACATCTGCTGATGAAATTCCCCGGTGCCATTTACGTACATATGACTTGTCAACCTAATACGGCGATGGATTTCCCTCTCATCAGATAATGGGTAACAGCTCCTCATTCTTCGCATTTCCCTTTTTACAGGGTCTTCCCTCTCTCCCTCCAGGTTATCCTTCCCGTTCCCTTCCCTTCCACACTCCCTCTCCCTACCCAGCCGACTAAACACATACACACACCTGCATGTGTCCGCAAACTGATGGTATCTTTGACACTTTATTGCCACGGCATCTGTAATGTGGCCGCCACTCATTTGCAATCGGCATTTGTATGCCACCGTCCTCATAGCCGTCGCCATCTGGTGTACTGACCGTGAATCAACCCACCACCGCCGCATAACCTCCGCCCCCCCCAACCCCCAACCCTTGGGCTTCAGGCCCGTTGTATGCAGGACGAAGACACTCTTCCTACCAATCATTAACATCATCATCGTCTTCGTTTCCTGATAGATCCCTAGAGCAGGATGGTTGTCCTTCGCTAAATACCCCAACAGTTAAATGGGAAAAGCATCGCTGTGCAAGGGACAACGTGCAGTTATCTGAAAAAAGACAATGATAATATATATATATATATATATATATATATATATATATATATATATATATATATATATATATATATATATATATATATATATATATATATATATATATATATATATATACACACACACACATATATATGGTCCAGAGTTTAGGGCGTCAGCCTCGTCAGTGAAAGTTCACGGAGCAAGCCTGAATGTTTATGAAGCTCGCTCCGTTAATTCCCACTGCGCCTCCATTGACGTAATAGTGAAGTAACTTACATGAAGCAAGTCACCTGTGGTGGGCCGCAACCAGAGAAGTAATGGGCATGAACTAGCAACCCCATCCCAAAAGACCTTTTGAGAACCAGATAATAGAGCCTAAGATATACACACAAATGCACACACGCACACACATACTGTATATCTATCTATCTATCTATCTATCTATCTATCTATCTATCTATCTATCTATATATATATATATATATATATATATCGCATATAAAAACTGTAACCGTTTATAATAAATTATAAATTTTACAAGGGTTTCATTGTTATCATACATGATTTTAAAATCTGAAGATATGCATGCATTCATTTGCTCTCGTGGAAAGTTTGAATCTAGTTGTACTCTTAAAGAATGTCTCAGTCAATGAGATTATAAGTTCACACAATTTCACAAAATAATGTATTATCGAAATAGGAAACAAATCTTTCAATCAGACGATGACATGAATTTTAATTACGCAATTCCTTTTCATAGTAAATTTTACCTTAGCTCCCACCGAAATACCTTAAACCCCAAGATGTCCATGACTTACCGTGATCTCAAATCACTGAATGAAAAAAAAAAAGAGATTTTCTCACTATATTACGCGTGCACGCAAAACTGCTTTGATCTTCTGTTTACAGGTGCCTTAATTATTATTATTATTATTATTATTATTATTATTATTATTATTATTATTATTATTATTGAGAAAATGAACCCTATTCATATAGAACAAGCCACAGGGAAACTGACTTGCAATTCAAACTTCCAAAGAATATGATGTTCATTTGGAAGAGGTAACACAAGGTGGTAATAAGAAACACAGAAAGAAAACATAAATTAACAAATTAATAAATAAACAGATACAAATTTAAGTCAATTATAAACTACAAAGAGCTTTAGGGTAGTAATGCGTTGCATCATCGCTTAAACTTTTGAGGGTCCAATTGCACAATACCCTCGGGGAGACAGTTCCCCTTATTGTCGCTATTATTAAAAAAATAAAACCTTTTTCCTGACTACTCAAGCCTTACAACAGAGCCTTTTAAATAAATTTCAGACTGAGAAAAAGAACACTCATTAAACTGGACAGAACAAATAAAAAACGGGAACTCAAGACTGAATGAGCACGTGAGGAAACTGCAAAGCGTAGCTGTGTCAAACTAATACAATTCTTCAGATATTATTCAAAATAAAAAGGAAAAAAAAGCACTGCAGTCAATATTATGAAGAGAAATAGATGAAAGTCGGTAACTGCCTTTACTATACATACACAGAAATAAACACATCACATACATAGAAATAAACACATTACATAAACAGAAATCAACACACCACATAAATAAACAAACACTTAATTTCAGAAATAAACACATCACATAAATAAACACACACTTAATTTCATAATCTATGTCACCAGACTCAAGATCTGTGGCCGATTCATGTTATAAATCAAAGAGTAGTAACTATGAAATATTAAAATTTTAATAATGAACATAAACTGAGAATAAGGGGGCAATATACAGACAATTTTTGCACATGGCATTGAGATAATCGATAATCTATCAAAACATTACCTGAAACGAACACTAAACATTTTAATCAAAACAAATGTTTCCCTTCTTTACCCGTTTACGCTTCCATACTTTTTTCTGTATATCCAAATTTATCTTCGGAATCTTAAGATGATAACAGTCGTTAAAACTAGAATGAAAACTATAACCGTATTCCTAAGTCAACAACTGCTAATACAACTACCTTTTTCATATCATCATTATTAATAATGATGACATGGAAGTACTGAAGACCATGAAGTTCCAAAACAAACCTACATGTGAAAAAAATGAATAAATAAAATGGAGAACTATTCTTGAGATTACAATAATAAAAGTTAACAAATTTAAAATCGAAAACTAAAATACAACCAGCAGGAAGTGCTTCATTTACCTTCAATAAACGCAATTGAAGTTCAAGAGTGTGAAAGAGTATGTTTAAGCAATGACCACCAGTCAGGGGAAAATCTAGCACCTAGGATGGCCAAGCGGTTACGAATAACGTAGCTAATACTTCATTCAATGAAGAACTCTGTAGTAATCATAAACGCTCCAACTATAGAAGCTACAAAAAAAAAAAAAAAAAACTATACGTCGTACCACTAATTTTACCTGAAGTCCGCACTCTTGTGGCATCTACCTTTGTTTACGGAGAGTTGTGTATGATTTACACACAAAGTATGTTTAAAAATTTGTTATAATTTACAAAATAAATAATTCTGTTGTTATAACTAAATTGCATGTTTTAAAATTCTTACAAAACTGACTGATTTCTTCCTCAAACATAGCACAGGCATTCAACAGCTTTAATGTTTGAAGACAATCAACTGAAGAGGAAATATCGCCATCTTTCAGCTTCGCCCGCAAGAGTGAAAATATCAACAGGGTTTGATCTTGCGAATCTAAGTGGAAGGTGGCCGTAGAATATGTTGTCTGTATCTTAAAAGATCTGCGTTCTGGCTGCTACACCTTTGAAGTTCTTGATGAAGGATAACATATCATTTTTTCCCCTGGATGAATTTATAATAATAACATCGCCCACAAGCAAGTCTGTCCTTGAAGCCAGTCATAAAAACTAAGTATAGCCCTTCCTATACACAAAGCTGCCTAAATTTTTCCACCGTCACAAATGTTCGCTCAGCCTTTGTAATTTCATTACAGAGTTTCATATAATCTTAACTGTTTACAAGTGGCAGTATATTTATTACTATTTTATCAGAGTTTTTTGCTATTTTTCATATAATCTAAACTAACTGTTTATATATACAAGTGGCATGTATATATGTATATACTATTATTATTATTATTATATTACTTTTATCATTACTATTATTATGAAAGAGCGAAAGTGAAATTTTGCTATTTTTCACAGCAATTAATTTTAGGATTATTTCCTGCTTACAATGAGCTTTCTCAGCTAAGAAACTAAACTGACCCGAACGTTGAATTATATATATATATATATATATATATATATATATATATATATATATATATATATATATATATATATATGTATAAGTATGTATATATATATATATATATATATATATATATATATATATATATATATATATATATATATATATATATAAATTTCATATGCACGTGTGTGTATGTACCGTAACAGCAATAACAAATGCTTCGTGTAACAAAGGCATTAAGGTACGATAGTAGATATTTTTTAGGCTTTAAATCTGTGCTCAGAATGTTGTTTCTAAACTGCTGACAATAGGAAAGTATTATCAGCATTTTGTCCGTCATGTACTTTATCGTTTTAGGTCAATCTATATTATTTTAATATCAAGAAAAGATTCTGGGAGCATTCCATAATATCGTAACTCAGCTGGGTGTACTTCGTCTCTCTCTCTCTCTCTCTCTCTCTCTCTCTCTCTCTCTCTCTCTCTCTCTCTCTCTCTCTCTCTCTCTCCCCGTTAGAGATACATTTTAAATCAATACAGTTGACTGCTTCAGTATTTATTCTCTTTAACTAAAAAAAAAAAGTGAATAAACTGCATTCCTCGTTACTGCCTGCATATTTCCCGTTCCAATAACAGCAACAACTGTTTTCAACTCAGCTCACATCATATTATACGAAATCGGACGCACTCGTGACCAGGAAGTTACCACGCCACAATGAAGAAGCCTTCAGACTTGTTAGAATTAACTTTTTTTTTTTTTTTATGTAAAGCCTTGAATACAAAGCTGGACGGAGCAGCAACACAACATTTACGGGAAAAAAATAACACGATAAAGCAGAGTTCGTGAGAGGCAAAACGACAGAGAAGGTCAATGGACATGAAGAATGTGAAAGACGGCAGATGATGATGGACTGTGCTACGTGCAATTTAAAAAGGTTGAAAATGTGTGAGAAATAATAACGCAAAAGTATGACCAAGTTGTCTGATATAGAGTAATGATTCACTTTTTATGGCAATTAAGGGAAACCAGTCATTTAACAAACGACGTGTACAAACCAAGTAATTCAAGAGTAAGATGACAACTAGGATGAATGGATGAATGCAAGCATTAAGAGGAGGGATGGATATTAACAACAAGGAGATGCAATATGTGAATAAGAACGGGTCTAATTATTTAATATATATATATATATATATATATATATATATATATATATATATATATATATATATATATATTTTATTTTATTTTTTTTTTTTTTTTTACATATTCACATTCTTCACCTCAACCAACAATGGAATCCAACTGACGAACACTTCCACATTACAGGTCATCTTATTCCCCAACACTAAAAGGCTCACCACCAGCGTGTCGACAACCTTCACGTTTATTGCGTCATCCACTGTGTAAAGTGAAGCGTGAGTCGATAAGGGATCGTGACAGTGGCACATGCGAGTATCAGTCTGCACAAAACTATGGACGTTTCAACAAACAATATGTCTGTACGTAAATACAGAAGGATATGGAACCTTTGGACTTATTCCAAACCACATCTTTGACTGCAAAACAAAACAAAAGAAAGCAAAACAAACGAACATTCACTTGAGCAAAAACATTAAAAATGGTGTTAGATGGAAAAAAAAAAAGACATGTTAATTCCCAGCCTACCCCGCCATTAAATGCCGCCTTTATCGAGGGCGCTCTCTTACAGGACATCATCCGATGTCTAAACCCGAATGTTTACATCGCGGGACTCGATAAGAGAGTTGAAAGAACAGATCATAACTCAGGCCACAATGACAGGTCACCAATGTTATCAACCTGCGTTACGCGAAATCACTAGACACCAACATCCTGTCAAGTTTCAAAGAACTCGCCGGCGACTTTTATATCGGAACACAACCAACCTTTTTTTTTTTTATTTTCGCCTTTTCCCTTGTTTTTTGTTTTATTTCTACCTAAGGCCGGTGTGGTGTCCTTGACTTTTCGAGTGGTGTGCATACCGTTGGTGTTAGTGTAAATATTTTTTTTTTATTTTAAAACCGTAAATTAGCACCTTAAAGAAAAGAAAACGGAATTCATCCATACATAAAAACGTCTTGGGTACCGCAACGGAGACCACGAAGAAAGTGAGATACACTGACAATTGTTTTCGAGATAGAATGTATGAAAGTTGATTTGAGCACAAGCACACGTGTTGGGGATGTAATCGACACCCCACACCACAGCATCTCTCTCTCTCTCTCTCTCTCTCTCTCTCTCTCTCTCTCTCTCTCTCTCTCTCTCTCAAGTACAAAATTTTATCAATCCCTCAGCAATGGCTGATGCAAGTCCCACGTGTTGCAAGATACGAACAATGATAAATCCCGCGATAGGCGACGGAGTTCCCATCCGTAAAGGCTCCCCAAAACCCTACCCAGGAGTTGGGGATCCCTACACATGGCAATATGATGACGGCTGTATGCAAATAGAAATTATCACCATGACTAGGCGATATTGGAGACGGCCGCGGGAGGAGCAGACTCACCGACTATCCGGACCTACTCGGAGGCTTATCGCTCCTACATGAATATTCATTCATAAGGAATAGATGCAAAGTTTTTTCTCTAAACACACACACGCACACACACATACATACATACATACACACATATATATATATATATATATATTATATACATAACTACATATATTTATAATATACATGTGTATATATATAACTTATGTATATGCATAAACAAACACGTGAGCGCGCGTCAGTACGCAAACATGAATTATTAAACAGGAGCCATAGTATATACTGCACAAGGACATATATATAATAAGGTTTTAAATAAATATCAATTACGGGACAATCAAGAATTGCAAGATCAGAAAATTAAGGGCATTGTTAAAAAAATACATTTTAATGGAACGAAGATGAGGTGTGTTCTTACTCAGCAACTTTATCACAAATGTTTAACACATGCCATCCCATGTACACAAATATAAGCCTTTGTTTTTAACGCCGACAAACGTTATCAGAATAGGATTATCTATAAAAGTTTTTCTTCACAAATCTTTCGGCGAAACAGCTTACATAAACTTAAGAACATTAATAAGGAAATTAAAAATACTGATATCATTCCAGCTATAATTTAGGTCTGTTACAGAAGGCCTGGGTCTTCAACAAACCCAAAAACTTTGTGTAAAAGCAACCTCAACTCTAGTAAATTTTAATATAGTATCATTAGCTGGTCCGCTGGTACAGTGGTTAGTGTCGTGGCATGCCACTCAGATGTCGCGGGTTCGCTGCTGCAGTGTGGGGTCTGCGGCGGGAAGTTGAAACCAACATTCTTTGGAAGCCTGAATTTCAACTCAATGGCCCCTGTGTGCTTGTTCCATGTGAATAGGTTTCATCTACTGAAATAATAATAAATAATTCCATTCTTCATCATGGCACTCGAACGGAAATAATGATCTCACGTCCCCTAGACCTGAACACTCGACCAATAAGTGACTTATGATCAAGAGAGCAAAGCATCCCTAGCAGAATAACTGACAGACTATCCATTAAAAGCTACATGTGAGACCAAATGTTCGAACGACAAAGTATGGTACAGATCTTCTTGACACGGTTTGCGTTCATATGGTAGTCAGAAAGTTACATATCCAGTCCAATCAACTTAGACCCCACCATTCAAAATTAGACATCACAACTAGGAGTCAGTACTAGGTAATACCCAGTCTTAAATACAATGTTATTCCAAATAAACCATCAGAGAATAATTGAATTTTCTATTTTCCAACCTGATTCGCTGAATTCTTATTCAATTGATTTCTCTATTTTTCAACCTGTTTCTGTGAATTCTTATTCAAGTCATAACAAGGACACGGAGTTATTCCAAGGAATAGTTAGTATTCAATCTTGGCAAACCTAAAGAACACCAACAAAAAGATATTCTTTTTACTATCGTATGGTAATAAGGAAAATAAATCAGAGAGAGAGAGAGAGAGAGAGAGAGAGAGAGAGAGAGAGAGAGAGAGAGAGAGAGAGAGGGTGCTACCCTAAGTCATATAAGCCTTCATAGTTACCCAGGTATTTCTACGTATACAGTGAACGAAATTCATATCAACATCTTTAACTATGGCACCAAGTTACAGCCGCATTTTGAATACGTGCGCGCGTGAATGAAATCCCTAATAATTCATTCTAGTGACCTTCGGACTATACACTCACTCGTTACCGCTCGCATTTGAACCTTATATGGCGCGTGTATTTACTTTGGCTCAAACCTTCTCTTTTTAACCGAGCTTCAAACAGGCATATGTATACGAACTGAAAATACGTTATTCCGTATCACTATTGGGATTTCACTTCTCGCACAAATAAATAAGTCGCTCACATCATTACAGTGACTTCATTTCTTGCACAAATATGCTCTCCTTGTCATGTTATGTATGAATTGAAACTTTTCCTTGTGACAGATTGTTCCGGCGTTTTCCCGTTCACGGCACAAAACTATATTCGCATTACTCTAGCACAGAACAAATTAAAACTTATCTCGCTTCGCTATCTGCCTCTGGTCTGGACAGGCTGTATGTGTTATTTATCCGATATGTATTTTTTGTTTGGAAGTTCGTGCAAAACTAAAAGGCCAATTTCTGCTTGTCTTTTTTTGTAGGGTGTTCCAATTTAGAGCATACAGCACGCTCGTCATGAATTGTTGTTTCGTAACTTCAGTTATTTGCTAAAAATTCTGGCACACGTATCTGAACCAATTCTATTTCATTCTTGCTGAATTAATCCCCTAAAAATGTAGCTCTTTTCCAGTACTGGCGTAACTTATGACAGGCACACCAGTTTTTCACTCGGCTGGAAAACAGTTTCTAGCTATAATTTATGTGCAATATCCAAGCATACACTTCTGATTAATGCGATTCATTTCTAATGGCGCCTTTTCTCTCTTTCTACAGCATAATGTCGTAAGTACAGCAAATAACTGTTAGAAAAGTAAGGGAATCTATATTCGAGAATTTGGGTATCACTAGGTGTTGCATTTTCATTAATGTAATACTTAGATAAAACAGCTTTTCTAAGTAAACAGTAAGAATGAATTAATATCCATATTATTATATTCTGTAACATACTTGATGCAAAATCCTTATAAATCTCACACTTGCAGGGGTTTCATTTGATTCATGAATGTTCGGTTTGATGATCTGGCACTGGAACAACATAAATATAGTAACAGGTCGCTAAACATAGGCCTCGTTATCCCAATTCTGGAAAAGACTTCATACATTACCCTGGTCATCGTTACATTCCACTCAATTCCCTGAGAGCGCTATCATGACAGGTATGCTGAAGGTCACTGAATAACAGAGCTTCGAAAATTCTGAGATATGTCCTCGATGGGCAAGGTCCTACACTTCCAAGTGATATCATTTAGCTTCAGTAATGCCCATGATTGGCAGTCCTATACCTCAAGCGCTATCACCGATCGATAGGCTAAGTCTTAAGCTCAAGCCACAATAGTACCTACTATCAGCAGAGTCCTGCACCTCCAGTCATATCTCAGTGATCGGCAGAATCAATACCTCCAATAGGCAAAGTTCCTATAATAAAGCTCAGGCGGTATCCCCGTCTGGCGACGACCCTTTATCTGAAGCGCTTTCTTAAACGACTCCATTCACTAAAGAGGCGAGCATCGCTGGGGTTCCAGGTATCATTAATGAATAGTTACCGACTAGGAAGAGGTTATACGGATGTGCTTTACACAATATCCTAAGGAAATTCTTACTAGGGGGAAGTTGAGAGAAATAACTATATAACAAAATGTCAAAGGAGTCTTTGGCTACTAAAGGCAAGCCGCAGGGAGTGAATAAAGTTGTAAGGCAAAACAGTATGTTCACTGTACGAAAAAGCCTGTTTCTAAAGTCTCCTCTATTAAATAAGTTGTGAATTATATTATATATATATATATATATATATATATATATATATATATAATTCACAACTTATTTAATAGATATATTTACATATATACATATATATATTATAAATTTATATATACATATATATATAATCTATATATGCAGATATATAATATATATATATATATATATATATATATATATATATATATATATATATATATATATATATATATATATATATATATATATATATATATATATATATATAATGTGCGTATCTGTGTGTAAGTGTAAGAGACAGATACTTGACAGTTGCAATACCTGTGTATGAACAACAAACATTTGCGAATAAAATGGAGGAGGTTCGTAGTAAAATGTAATACGTAAAAACTTAGGGGAGTTCTGATTTTCATCTACAGCCCTTAAAATCTTATCATCCTCCATTTTAGAATTTCATTGAAAAAAATATCAATCACAAGCCAAAGAACTATTTACTAGTTTAACCAGAAAAAATACTACCACTGAGTACAACTGGAAAACACAAACACATACACACACACGCGCACACACACACATTAGGATACACGCACACAACCGCTAAACCACGCCATTACAATCTCTTAAAACCAACAGAAAAATGATATCAGCCGTGCAGAGCGAGCCTACGAATATGTAACCTTTTAATTTACCAGACAGGCAGATGGATATCAAATATTTAAGATTGCATTTAGTTTCCAAATTAGTTGTTGATGACCAATTAACAAGGAGGGTTCGTGTAGTATGGAGAGAAAAATTCTAAAATACGATCATTTGCATATGGAAATAATGAGACTGCTCAGAGCTGGACGCTGCCATTAGAGTCACTCGCGTTCAAATTTATCATTCTCTCTCTCTCTCTCTCTCTCTCTCTCTCTCTCTCTCTCTCTCTCTCTCTCTCTCTCTCTCTCTCTCTCTCTCTTCCCCAGTATGCATTTTGCGTGCATGAGTAAAATCTCAATCAAATATCTTTATAGAAATTTCATCTGCGCATCAGAAATCTAAACAAGCTTGTTATCTCCCAAGAACTTTATATAATATATATATATATATATATATATATATATATATATATATATATATATATATATATATATATATATACATATATGTTTTACAGCAAAGAACATTTTTATTTACCTTTCATTTTGACAAATCAACATGAGCACACTTATACATAAGGATATACCTGTAATTCATGCCACAACAGTTCATTAACTTACAAATATACATTGCAACGTCAGATCCACAGACGGCTAAACCAGAGCACAGCATAAAGCGGATTTCCGATTTGTCAAAATGAAAGATAAATAAAACTGTTCTTAGCTGTAAAACATATTTTCAAAAAAAAAACTTTTATGCAAACGCTAAGAGAAGTAAGTGCCTATTTAAACATCTTTTCTACAAACTCACAAACTCACCTTAACAGTAGGAACAAATGTAAACTTATTATATCCGACAAATCTAAATCGAAGCGATTTGGAAAACGTCCTTTTTACAAAAAAATTTTATGACTAACAACCACGAAAAAGCTAGTCATGCACATGCTAAGTATAAGCCTCCTATGAACGACCCAAAGAGCGAAATCCGTGCATAAGCTTCCGATTAATAAAGTTCATTTTTATCAGTACCAACGCTCTTTTTCCATTAAAAAAAAAAGTCAGAAGTTCAGTAGCAAACCAGATAAAATTTTATAAACGGAGACTTTAAGAGAGCCATATGCGAAAACATTCTTCAAATTGACACAATTCTCACAATTTTCATAAAATAATCATTAAACTTACAGTCTTATATCAAAGAAAAACACCATCAACATTTAATACACCACTTTGTGAAAACTTTATTTATAATCTACCTTAACCATTTTTGAAAAGCCCACCTTCTGCAAACATTGATATAAGCAACAGCTGAAATATTTCTCTATTGCCCATATTATTACTATTACCTGGGGGCCAAATTCAAATATTCCATACGCAATCTCAAAGTAAACCA
>NC_089752.1:7645500-7750500 GCF_040412425.1 Macrobrachium rosenbergii
AGGTTAGGTTAAGGTGGGGTTTTATTATGTTGACTTAGGTTATGTTACATCAAGTTCCGCTGGATAAATAATCGAACCCAATTAGCAGAACATGCTAAAAACGGCCATTTTACTTTTAACTGTAAACAAATTTCAGGTACACCATCTTTCTTTATCACATAGGAGAGGAAGATGTCCTACTTCAAATATTCCTCAGCGTACGAGAAACAGTAAGTATATAAATAAATTAATAAAATTTTTAAAATATAAAAAAAAAAATATATGGCGGAAGTAACAAAACTGAGGCTTAATCGGACTGATCAGTCAATCACGCAATACAAATTTAGCAAACTGGATTCCGCATACCTCCGTGTTTCTTATAGCTAATCCCCGTGCATTATTTCGACGCATTGCTGCTAAAAGCAGAGAGAAAACTAAAATTTTTTTTTTTCATTAGTACGAGCCAGGCACCAGCACGGGTGAGAAAACTAAGATAACGTAATTTCCACTTGGTTCTTTTAAGGAACCGAGCTTACGAGAAGTCGAATGAGAAAACTTTTATACAAATGGCCTGACTTCGATTTACAACATTCCTACCTGTCCTGGCCGAGGTCCCCCGCTATATCAGTGAAGCCTCGTGGTTTCTTAATTCAGCATCTACGAATTGCAAAGTCAAGACATTAACCACAGATGCGAGGCTCGTGAGATAAAGCAAGACTCAAATAGGGAAAATAACTCATTTATATGAAATAAAATACTTGCGGTACTTACTAATACAATTGACCTAATTCCTACCAGATGGTTCGGTCAAACCAAACGGTTTTACTGAAACTCTCTACTTATCTCATGAAGAATCATTTTGCGGAGGACAGAGCGAGAATTTTATTTGATTTCATCTATGAAAGTTTGGTCTGATGACCTGGCACTCGAACCGCTTGGTTATTCAGTACCATGATGAAAAATGGTAGAATACAAAACTGGAAAAAATACCTTGAACACTGCGTTTGTGCATTAGCACATTTGTAGGTTGAATTTGAATTTAGGTATCATAAATCGAATATATATGGAATATACCTTTCTATATATATGAAAACATTGCAAGATCTTTTGTTACACCACGAAAAGACAACCTCCCGATGACCAGCTACCGATCCAATACTTTAACCTCCAACCTCTGCAAAAATTAAGTAGAAGGTAAATGTTCGCCATGTTTGGTACTTAATACGTAACCATCATCTTTCTCCTCCTCAGTACAGATTCGGAAACCTACATATCACCACACGTGTGCTAGTTATCATGGGATCACCTATACGTAAGGCGTCTGCATCTAAACCCATGTTAGTATATTGTTTGATTTAGAAAAGGCATATATGATACCACATGGAGACGCTGTATTTTCCAGGGCCTCTACGATTGTGATCAGAGAGAGGATTTACCCATATTAGTAATTTATTAAACTACAGTATTTTAAAAATTTAGAAGATTTCAAGTACAAAAAGGAACAACAGTACCGAGTCTGAGGTTTCAAGAAGAGGCTGTCCCACAGGGGAGCGTATTAAGTGTATCCTGTTCGCACTAAGTATATCTTAGTTTAACCAGACCACTGAGCTGATTAACAGCTCTCTCTGGAAAACTGGCGAAGGATAGATTTATTTTTACGTGGCTAAGAACCAATTGGTTACCTAGCAAAGGGACCTACAGCTTATTGTGGAATCCGAACCACAATTTAGCGAGAAATTAATTTCTACCACCAGCTATCCGTGACAGTGCAAAAGTAATCCAAAAGCACATAATGCACACTACTTGAGGACGATCTCCCAGTATCTTAGCAGCCTCGAGAATGAGCTTATGTGCTTATCTTTTAACTAATTTGACAAGGGAAAGAAACAACTAGAAGAAACAGACGCTAATGTTGAGCCACTGGACGAAACAAATAAAAAAACCAACATTGCTTCTACTTATTATTAGTGTATCATTACAGTCCTTTATCTCTTATCTGATATTGTTTTAAAATTTAAATATATGTTAAGCCATATCATCATATCTCAGACGCTAAAAGCTTATATTCACTATCACTTTTTTTAGCATGGGAATTCTAGCCCAATTTTTTATGCGTTTCATGTGAAGAGTCGATGTAAAAGCCTAATCTGTGGGTTATAATACACATATGCACCGCTCCAAGGCAAACTACACTCCCACTGTGGCCCCCACCCCTTCCTCTCTCTCTCTCTCTCTCTCTCTCTCTCTCTCTCTCTCTCTCTCTCTGGCACAGCACCCCTATCGCCACCCAATCAAAGCGGTAGAGCATCATACCCAACACAGCAATGTAGTGCCACACACACATATACCCATCACAGTCTGGGCGTGTGCTTGTACATGCGCATGCATGCACCGCACCAAGAACCTTCCGCCTCTCTCTCTCTCTCTCTCTCTCTCTCTCTCTCTCTCTCTCTCTCTCTCTCTCTCCAGAGAGAAACTTTGACACTACAAACAAGGAGAGCAGCTGACTTCATATTACGAGCGAGGGAGCGTTTGCCTTTTATCAATGGACATCATAGAGGGACAGCCTCACGTCAGAATGAGACAATGGCCGTGAAATGACTCTGAACAAGTACCCGGGCATTTTACCCTCGTAAAGTGTCACTTCGAACTCGTTCGGAATCCGTGTTGCGGTACCCGTCTTAAATTCGACCAAGACTGCCGCATCATGAAATGGCACCGCGCTACTAAAACGTCACTATCAAAAATTACATGGGTAACAAACATGGCAGATAACTGATGACACGAAAAATTCCATCATGGATATGACCCATGGAGAGAGAGAGGAGAAGAGAGAAAATTTAGATGGATTCAAAGGCGTCGCAGTACCAGTTACCGCTTCCATGAGGAAAGATCCGGCATTTTAGTTTTAAATCACCAATATATGGTGAGACAACCAGAAAAAAGAAAAGAGAGGACAGAATGAGGGAGACAACGTCAATGAGAGAGAGAGAGAGAGAGAGAGAGAGAGAGATTATATGACCGTCCCACTTCAGCTCCATAACTCAGTGAGAATGATGACCATGAAATCAACAGGAGTCCTTCAATACACACAAAGTTTTCTTTCAACGAAAAAAAAAAAGGCGTTTCTTATTTCCTGCGGAGCGTTTCTCACACCTGTCAAACATTAGCATTCAGATCGCTATCTCCTCCGCTCAAAAAGTCACATCCCTATTGTCCCGCACTTTGTTATTAACGTCCAATATGACATTCTATAGATAACATTTTACATCCTAAAACTATATATCCTAATTGGACAGTTATAATAATCAGTGGATAATATATATATATATATATATATATATATATATATATATATATATATATATATATATATATATATATATATATATATATATATATATATTACATATATGTATATATATGAATATATAATATATATACTTTATATACACGAAAGCAATTGTGTTGCACGGAGTTGGAGGGGATGATATATTTATTTGTCTATTAACTGATCTGTATACACGTATGCATATATATTTATAAAGAGACTTTACATACAGGAGAAAAAGAATTAAAAAGTAGATAGCACATCGAAAGGTTATGCAGGTCAGAAACAAGAACAAATAAGAAACAAAAACAAGAGAGGGAAAGGATGTTAAAAGATAAGTAACCAATCGGAAGGCAGGTGACTGTGGACGGGAATAAAGGCAAACAAGAGGGAGGGTGGGTTGGAGATGGCGATGAGGGGAGGTGGAAGGGGGGAGACAGTATGCAAGGGATATTCAGACAATCATAATCAGTTTACCAACGACACCAATAGGGAAAGGAAGGAAGAAAGAGTCAGTAAGTGCTGTTGATGTCTTATTATTTTTTGTTTGTGGCCAACAACGACTTTTTGTGGTGATTCTTGAAAAACATGGTAGAATTATTTTTATTATTTTTAATAAAAAAAATGCGAGGACATTGATCTACAACGAGCCTTAAACATCAGACACTCGCTAAAAAAAATCCTGAACAGAACTGAACACCTAAATGTGAAAAAAAAATAACAAAAAGCGCTGGAAAGTCTTCTTTCAATGATAAGCGAAAATCGACAATTTATTCCAACGAAAAACCAAATTCTGCGACTTACCGAAAAAATCAACACGATAGCGACAGGAACTTCTCTTTGTGCCATGAGACACATATATGAAGATTAAGGATATTATTACTCCAATATAAAAAAAGTGACCCTCAAAACATGGCCGAGTGGTAAGTGAACAAACATACTCGGAGACATCGCCCGTCTTGCGCATGTCACTGAAAGTCATTCAATTTCTGTAGTTTTGATGTGATAAATTTGACCACAAATGCATTACATCCTAAAATAGGAAAAGAAACAAAAAGCGTTCCGACAATGCGCCAGTATGAAAGCCTGCTCTGTTTTTTCAAAAGATATACTTCTGTTAATTCGTACACTCAGTAGTAAGAGTCGGATGTCTCCAATGAGCTGTATTTAAAAACTTTACCAGTTGACCCTCACGAATTCTCGTCCGTACTTTTGAGAATCGTAAAGATCCCGACGGCAGCAGGAATAAGATTGTCCTACGATCCTCCTCTTTGAGGTAGTAAAACCAGAGCTTTCCCGAAAACATAGTTCTATCAGTATTTTTTATCATTATATTCGAATCTGAATATAGCACCGACTCAAATTCGAGATGCGCTCCAGGCATGACTGTAATGGATCAAGTCCAAAAAAAATTTGCACAGAAGACATGAAGCTACCCATGTTTTAAGTGTTAACATACCGGTAGTCACATTTAACCTGCCTCCCTTTATAGATTCAACATGAAAATTCAATCCTTTTTCAAGTTATGGGCTCGAACATCCAACTGAAAAGTACAGGAGGGGAAATACTCAGTCCCATTTTGGAAAAACCTTGAATTTCATGTCACAGATCAGTAACTAGACATGCGTGCGAACATGCAGTACAACTGGAGAGGAGTAAAAGTTCCCACCAAATGATATGAAAAATTGGAACACGGATAATGAAATATACTTAAGTTGTTTCAGCCGAAAACTTGAATTCGACCCGAAATACGGTGCTAAAAAGGTGCTTTCCTCATATATCCTTAATGAAAGATGAAGAAAGTGTACGGGGAGGAGGGGTTGATAGGAAGGGGGCAGGGACCTTTTAACTCCATTAAGCCCTCCAATAAATTAAATGAAGTCAAGAGTGGGTATGATAAACGAGAGAAAATCGCGTCCCAGCATTCACCTACTGGGAAGATAATGTTTCTTGGATTTAAAAACACTGTCAGTTCTGATATACAGCTGCGTTAACCTGCAATGCGATTATGTCCTTCTTACGGCCGGTAATTGTTTTAAGAATAAATGATTTAATAAGCACGGCATAACCTATGAGGCCAAACAACGTTAATTGGCGCCTACAAATCGTGAATGAATAATAACACGTCGGTTAAACCACTGAATGGGCTACTCTTAAGGCACCTCGTTTCGAAATGCGAAGAACGTATTTTTTTATGTCATTTCAAAAATCAAGGCATGACAACAAATGAAAGATTTCTATTTAGTTCCGTGATGAATTTCAACCAATTCACTGCCTAGCATTTCAGGAAAAATGGTTGACAGAGGATATCTGACTAAAAGCACGTCCATGTACGTATACATCGTAATACGTATAATGACAGAGCGGGAAAAAGTGTAGACATGGAAGAACACAACAAAATAATGTCAAATACAGAAGATATTCAATAAGAAGAGTCAAATGATGTAAATTTATGACTCCCTTGTCCTATAAGAATGGATTTACCTTTTATATCTAAATATAAAGAACACAGTGCCGTCGTGTAAATTTAGAAATGGTGAAAAATTCTTAAAAGGAAATTAATTTCCGCTCTCAACTTATTCCCTAATCATGCGTATCAATAATTTTTAAGTAACAAACGGATCCACAATTTTTACTCCATACACATAAAAGAAACTAATAACCTCCCCTTTTCGATCATAACTAACATAAACAGTATACTTCTAATTATAAATGTCACTATTAAGTACTCTTCCTTGGTCTCATTTCATCAGTAGCGTATTATTACTATTCAATACCTGCTGGTTAAATTACAGAAAAGCAAATATGAAACGGGCCCTTCATGCAGTAACTGTGAAGTATGTAGAATTACGAAAAACGTGCTGTAAACTCGTTAGTGCTTAACTGAACTCTGCTACATAAAGAGATGCTGTCACTCCTGACAACGTACTAGCCGGGAGTTTGATGTTTGATGCTCTATGGATTAAGTTATACTGAGCCATGCATTACTATTCCTCCGTGGCTACATCATACCCTTCTGAGATTAAAATGCTACGAGTTTACTACATGTATTAAAGACTGTTTCACAAGCGCATGCTTCCCGGCATCCTTTAGCATCATGCCTCCATACTTTGCACAAAGGTAACCACAGGTTTTTAGTTTTCTGTAAAGAAAACTATTGTGCTTGCTTTGTCTTTCCGTCCGCACTTTTTCCTGTCCGCGCTTTTTCTGTCCGCCCTCAGATCTTAAAAACTACTGAGGCTAGAGGGCTGGAAATTGGTATGTTGATCAACCACCCTCCAAGCATCAAACATGCCAAATTGCAGCCCTATTGCCTCAGTAGTTTATATTTTATTTAAGGTTAAAGACGTATCTTCCTTTAGCAATAATATAAACTTGATAAATTGTATAAAATTTTAAGACAGTGTTGGCAAAAATATATTGCAATTGTCGTAAAAGCACTCAAACTGATAAAAACACAGGGATAAATTGCTTTTTAAGACCGTTTGTTTGCAACGGTCCTCTTCAGCCAACTGAATCAAAATACTAGTTTTTCTTATTAAAAAGACACGTTGAAAAGAATTTTGGTGATAGTCGATCCAAGAAAACATCGAACTCTCTTTCAGTGTGGACTAGGCAGTTACGTAATGGCAGTTTCCCCGTATCTGTGGGCCAACCGTCGTGATCTTCTTAACGGCTGTCGTTCGAGCGTACGGTGCTCATCACGGGTGACTAGGTGGTTCGTGGGTGGAGAACGACTTTCAGCATCGGTGCCTGTTGTTTCTGCGACAAATGCCACTTCGACAACCTGTGCGGGGAGAGATGAGGAAGACACAGTATCAGGGGCCTCGAGAAACTGCCTGAAATTTAATTTTATGGAATGACAAACTAGCCTGTCTGTATGTAGGTCCTCCTGCGTAAAGGCTTTATTGCCATCTAATGTATTGCAAATATTTATCAAAGCCCCCTCCACTACCCTTCTATGGCCTACTTGACTACTTCTATATATAGTATTAGCTCCTCCCAATCCATGACGTGATTATTCTCCCAACAATGTTTAGCAATAGCGCTGTTTTGAGCGAAGTCCCTAACCGCTTTTTATGTTCTTGCAATCTGATGTTCTTCCCTCTACCTGTCTCCCAAAATAAAATAAATTACAGAGCTTGCATTTTATAGAATATACTCCCATGTCTCTCTTTTGTTACTACTATCACTATTAATTCTGTGGCTATTATTTTTATTGAATTTGGATTTGATTGAGTTTTCAAATGAGAAAGCTACTTTAACATTACCTGTACTATTGATTAACTGGGCTGTTGATTTTAGTTTTTCGTGATATGGAAGCGTTATGAATCTCTTGCTGTGATCAGTCTGCTTGAGTGAAGGGTTGTAAAACTTTTTCTTAGCCTTAGACAAAGCATCCTCAATAAAATGGGTAGGGTAACTCAACTTGCTAAAAGTATTTCGAATATGTGCAATTTCATCATCTAAATATTGTGGGTCACAAACCTGAAGAGCCCTGGCAGCCATGTTTACAATTATATTTTTCTTTATCTGTGTGCTGTGATAGGAATAAAGATAAACTTGATATTTTGAAGGGGTCGATTCTTGCCTCCGAATTAAGTAAAAGCAATTTCTGTATTCCTTTGAGACACAGGAAAACCTTGGAGGAGTTATCTAAGAATAATGATATCAAAGTAATGAAGGCTGACAGAGGCCCCATTGTTGTCATGGATAAAATTGACTATAATATTAAAGCATTAAGATTACTAAATGATAGTGATACTTATATAAGGTTAAATAAAGTGCCTTCTATCAATGTAGTACAAAATTCATTCAACAAAAAAGTTAGAGATATTGCAACTAGAATTACCAATGAGGAGTTACGGAAAGTCATACTCAGCAAGATATTGGGCAAAACACCCAACCTTCCTTACTTCTACGGGATCCCTAAAGTACATAAAACTGGATGTCCCTTACGACCCATTGTAGCTACGTGTGGTGCCCCCCAATCCTTGTTAGCTGAGTGGCTTGCCAAGCAACTTGCCCCTTTGGTAGGCACTATATCCTCCGCACATATCAGACACAGGGATGATTTCATTCAGAGATTAAGGGCGTTGGATGGCTTTTCGGGGAAAATGTATAGTCTGGATGTCACCTCTTTATTTACCAATGTCCCTCTTGGCTATGTGCTTGAAAAATTACGTGTTAAGTTTGATAATGACCCAAGTTTATGCCCACTCCCCACCGAAGTATTTCTTGACCTCATTAAACTGTGCGTAGAGTCCACTGTTTTCACTTTCAATGGTGATGCATATGAACAAAGATCTGGAGTAGCAATGGGATCCCCCCTCTCCCCTGTTTTGGCTAATATCTGCATGGAGTTCTTGGAGGAGACTATTCTGAGTTCTTGCCCGTCTCGGTTTAAACCTATATTTTGGGTTCGCTATGTTGACGATATTTTCATTCTTTTCCTCCATGATGACGATCTATTCAGTGAACTAGTAGAGTTTGTTAACAGACAGATACAACAAATCAAGTTCACTTCTGAACAGGAATCAGAGCACAGATTACCTTTTCTTGATGTCCTAGTTTTTCACAACCCAAACACAAAGAAGTTTGAATTCTCGGTTTACCGAAAGCCGACTAATGCAGAATTATATGTTCATTTTTATTCCTATCACAGCATACAGATAAAGAAAAATATCATTGTAAACATGGCTGCCAGGGCTCTTCAGGTTTGTGACCCACAATATTTAGATGATGAAATTGCACATATTCGAAATACTTTTAGCAAGTTGAGTTACCCTACCCATTTTATTGAGGATGCTTTGTCTAAGGCTAAGAAAAAGTTTTACAACCCTTCACTCAAGCAGACTGATCACAGCAAGAGATTCATAACGCTTCCATATCACGAAAAACTAAAATCAACAGCCCAGTTAATCAATAGTACAGGTAATGTTAAAGTAGCTTTCTCATTTGAAAACTCAATCAAATCCAAATTCAATAAAAATAATAGCCACAGAATTAATAGTGATAGTAACAAGAGAGACATAGGAGTATATTCTATAAAATGCAAGCTCTGTAATTTATTTTATTTTGGGGAGACAGGTAGAGGGAAGAACATCAGATTGCAAGAACATAAAAAAAAAAGCGGTTAGGGACTTCGCTCAAAACAGCGCTATTGCTAAACATTGTTGGGAGAATAATCACGTCATGGATTGGGAGGGAGCTAATACTATATATAGAAGTAGTCAAGTAGGCCATAGAAGGGTAGTGGAGGGGGCTTTGATAAATATTTGCAATACATTAGATGGCAATAAAGCCTTTACGCAGGAGGACCTACATACAGACAGGCTAGTCTGTCATTCCATAAAATTAAATTTCAGGCAGTTTCTCGAGGCCCCTGATACTGTGTCTTCCTCATCTCTCCCCGCACAGGTTGTCGAAGTGGCATTTGTCGCAGAAACAACAGGCACCGATGCTGAAAGTCGTTCTCCACCCACGAACCACCTAGTCACCCGTGATGAGCACCGTACGCTCGAACGACAGCCGTTAAGAAGATCACGACGGTTGGCCCACAGATACGGGGAAACTGCCATTACATAACTGCCTAGTCCACACTGAAAGAGAGTTCGATGTTTTCTTGGATCGACTATCACCAAAATTCTTTTCAACGTGTCTTTTAATAAGAAAAACTAGTATTTTGATTGTTGGCTGAAGAGGACCGTTGCGCAAACGGTCGAAAGCTCCCTCGTTTTTATCCCTTTTTTTGTATATTTTTGTGTCTTAAAATATACAATTTATCAATTATATTATTGTGTTTTTAATCATTAAATATATATAATTTATCAATTATATTATAAAAACTACTGACGCTACGGGGCTGCAAATTGGCATGTTGATCATCCACCCTCCAATCACCAAACATAACAAATTGCAGCCCTCTAGCCTCAGCAGTTTTTATTTTATTTAGGGTTAATGTTAGCCATTATCGTGCGTCTGGCAACGATATGGGCCAGGCCACCACCGGGCCGTGGTTAAAGATTCATGGGCCGCGGCTCATACAGCATTATACCGAGACCACAGAAAGATAGTTCTATTTTCGGTAGCCTTGATTATACGATGTAGAGAAAGCTCGATTACTCCGAAGAAACTTCGGCGAACTTTTTATTTGCTCTATTCCTGCCGCCTCTCAGCATTCATGTTTCGCAGTTATTAAGACATTAATGTGCTTTACTTATCATAATAAACGAGAATGCTGAAATCTTGGTAAGAATGCATTAAGAAGATGTGAATATGCTAACAAGCGATAAAATCTATCAAATGTGACAAACAACACGGCATCAGTTTGCACGTCCCAACATATATATTTTATCAAGCATGTCTATAAAGTTCTTACAGAGACTTGTTCTTCGTGCGACCTCACAATGACTTTCCCTCTCTAGTCATGAGGTTAGAATCTTACAAAAATATCTATAGTACAAGATACAGTTTCTAATTCGTTTAACTAATAATTTCAAAGAGCGGAAAATTAATATTAGCAGCAACCACATTCCCATGCATGCAAAATTTTAACTGTTGTGAAAAGAGTCAGTGAGTAAAAACTGCGAACGAGCACTTTTATTTAATTATGCTCATATTAGGACCAACGCCACATTTGATTCCAGAATAAAACGTCATGTTGTTAAAAATATGATGAAAAAAATAAGTCACCTGGCAAGTAATTCACAAAATAAAGTGTCAAAACATTAATATAAAAATGCATTAAGCAATGAATTCAGAAACATACAATATACCATACCGCAATAAATATGAAAATAAACAAATAAATTAATTCAAGCGATGAAAACACTAAAAAGTTATTAATAAATCAATCCACAATAAAAATGAAAGGAAACTACGAATTAAAGTTAAATTTCACCGGACAATGGATTCATATATATAAGAAAATGTGGTCGCCAAGCAAATCAACTCGAGAAAAATAAATGTCATCCAAACAGGGAATCCAGAAAGAAAAAAATTAACACAAGCACAGATTCAACAAACAAAGGAATGTTACCATGCAATGAACCCACGAAAACAAAACAAAAAATTAATCCACAACTAATAACTATCAAGAAGCAAAGAATCCACAAATAAAAATTAATAATTAAAGGTCATCAAAAACAAAAAGGACGAAAATGGGTATTTATTTGTGTTTAGCTTCGCCCACAAACATAACTTTTATACGGTAACCGAGGCTGACAAATAACGTTCACAGGTCGAGTTCCTCTTAAATATTTGGTAACCGAGGTTGACAAATAACATTCACGGGTCGAGTTCCTCTTAAATATTTGGTAACGAGGTTAACAAATAACGTTCACGGGTCGAGTTCCTCTTAAATATTTGGTAACCGAGGTTGACAAATAACGTTCACGGGTCGAGTTCCTCTTAAATATTTGGTAACGAGGTTAACAAATAACGTTCACGGGTCGAGTTCCTCTTAAATATTTGGTAACCGAGGTTGACAAATAACGTTCACGGGTCGAGTTCCTCTTAAATATTTGGTAACGAGGTTAACAAATAATTCACGGGTCGAGTTCCTCTTAAATATTTGGTAACCGAGGTTGACAAATAACGTTCACGGGTCGAGTTCCTCTTAAATATTTGGTAACGAGGTTGACAAATAACATTCACGGGTCGAGTTCCTCTTAAATATTTGGTAACCGAGGTTGACAAATAACGTTCACGGGTCGAGTTCCTCTTAAATATTTGGTAACCGAGGTTGACAAATAACGTTCACGGGTCGAGTTCCTCTTAAGTATTTGGTAACCGAGGTTGACAAATAACGTTCACGGGTCGAGTTCCTCTTAAATATTTGGTAACCGAGGTTGACAAATAACGTTCACGGGTCGAGTTCCTCTTAAGTATTTGGTAACCGAGGTTGACAAATAACGTTCACGGGTCGAGTTCCTCTTAAATATTTACATGAGGAAACCGCAGTTAATTCTGATGTCAAATTATAAGTTTTTAAATACTTGTAAAAATGTCATTTATAGTATTTTAAATATAATCCTGGATGTAAAATTTCCAAGGAAAAAGGCTTCAGGAAATGAAAATGAATATTATTCTAAATAACGAAAAACAAAAATGAGAAAAAATCTCATGCAGTTAGTTTTTGTAAAGTTCAATGCTGTTATTTTTCCTCAATGAATAATATCTCCACCAAATTCCTTCAGGCTGGGGTTTAAGTTTTCGTATTATTAATTTTTGCAGACAGTTCCTAACGGAAGCAGTTTGTTTACAAGCCATGGTTACCACCACATCACTCAATCAACATCGCGGCGGTTTACAGATTTCAACAGCAAATTATGACCTGACAGCTACCGCATGCAACCCTGAGTTAGTGCGTGCGTGAGCAGGTAGAGCTTGCGAAAGCTGGTACATTAAGTTTTAATAATATACACAGATTTCAGTATAAAACTTTCTAAAGCATGTGTTGTTCACTGAACTATAAATAAAAAAATACAGTGTGTGCATCAACACCAAAGGTGAATGACCAGTGCTAAAATACTTTCCAATGAATAATTATATTTAATTATACATACACTGTAACACGAATTTTGTGTAAAATGCTAAGAAACAATATTTTTTCACTGATATTTTACAATATGATCACCAGACAACATGAACAAATACATACCCAAAATGACACTTAGCTGTTTTCAAATCATATTCGTTAAATTGTTAAGAGATGAATTCACGTAAATTATTGTATATAAAATTAAATATCAAAATATTAGTAATCTCAATCTGCTGTATTAAACAAATTTTTGCAATAGGAGCTGCGAACACAAAACCAACAATTTTGATTACTAATAATTTATCATGGTAAAATCACACAAAAATATTACTGAATGCAGCAAACATTTTCATAAACTAGATCTCTACACGACGTCAAAGAACCTTCTGTCAATATACATAAAAAAACCATAAACGAAGCCATCAGGTCTAAAAATACAAATTCCAATGTTTATTTTCTTCTTCTCATATGAAATAAAAAAACAACTGATATCTGTTCGAAACATCTTCGAAATCAAACGATATACGGTTAACGACTGATGCTGGAATAAAACAGTCCACTTCTCATAATAATAATAATAATAATAATAATAATAATAATAATAATAATAATAATAATAATAATAATAATAATAATAATAATAATAATAATAATAATAATACCATTACCAAAGTTTTAACTATATTCTAGGTTACAAATCGAAAGCTCTACTGACCATTTAAAAAATATCAGAGTGAATTATAATCTATCGTATCGTTCTTTTATAAGAACGTCGATTCCAGACATTGTGTTACGGCCAAGTGTTGTACGAGTAGAGCAAAGTGCTTTCATTATAATCCTTAACATTGGTACTAATCATGTTTTCTTATGGAACAAGATAGTGTGCCATGAACAAGCTAGAAAGCTACAAATATATATATATATATATATATATATATATATATATATATATATATATATATATATATACATATATACAGTTTATATATATATATATATATATATATATATATATATATATATATATATATATATATATATATATATATATATATACATATATACAGTTTATATATTTGTATGAGTAGAGCAAAGTGCTTTCATTATAATCCTTAAAATTGGTATTGATCATGTTTTCTTATGGAACAAGCTAAAGTGCCATGAACAAGCTAGGAAAGCTACAAATATATACATATATATATACAGTGTATATATATGTATGTGTGTATATATGAAACGGTAAACAGTTTATAGAAAATACGACTAAAATTCACCACAGTATCAACAAAATTACTGCTTAATTGACAGCAAAACAAGTAAATTAGTATATACATAAATAAAACTCAAAAAAGGGGAAGAGTGTGCTTGACTGTGCCCTCCTGAAGGCGACCCCAACCCGAGACTGTTTACGACCATGACAAACAGGTTATTATTAAGTTAGAGGTTAGTATTTATTACGAAGTAATAAATGACTTGGCCCTGGCAGGATCTGACATAAAGTCACACTTCAAATGACTTGGAATTTAACCGAAAAAGTAAGCGTCTCGGAATGCGGTACATTTTGGAGGTAAATAATACACTGATAAATCCACGATGAGAAATGGTTTACTTTCTAATTCTCTTGCTATTATTATCTGAAGTTTGTATGTACGAGACTAGGAAGATAACTTAATCGTCAATATAAGCGAAGCACGATCGTATGAAGGGATTGATTTCCTTATGGAAATGAAAAAAATTGGATGTTGAATGTAAATGAGAGAGAGAGAGAGAGAGAGAGAGAGAGAGAGAGAGAGAGAGAGAGAGAGAGAGAGAGAATGGGGAGGGGGAGAGTTGTAGAGATGAACTACTTGCGTAGTATATGGGGTGTAAGAAGAATTGATGGATTAGAAATGCATACATGTGAAGTAAAATGAAAGGATGAATCAGAGTATTCTGAGGTGATCAGGTCGCGTGGAAAGAATGGGGGACGCTAAACTGATAAAATGAGTTCGTAATTCAGAAGTGGAAGAGGGGACGAGAGAAAGTCTAGAAAGGATTGGATAGCCGCCGCGAACGAGGTATTGGAAAGGAAGAACCTCAATATTCAGTTAGCGTAAGAGTGCGTACCCATGATGAAGGTAGCTGGTATGTGTGTTTGTGTCGATGTGCTTCTGTGAGCCTTTTGTTTTGTATAGTGTACGAAATTACTAATGCTGTGAAGGTTTCAGTGCATGTAATTCATTCATGATTCTGCAGTAGAGTTTATACAAGGCAGTGACTGTTGCGTTGTGTTTTCTTTGGAGCCAACCTTTATTAAAAGAAATCTATGTTATTGTGTCTGTTGCGTCCACAATAATAAACAAGTAAAAATTGCGCCGAAGTTTCTTCGGTGCAATCGAGTTTTCTGTACAGCGTATAATGCTGCATGAAACTCTCAGTCGCGGCCCATGAAACTCAGCCAGGGTCCGGTGGTGGCCTGCGTTGTTGGTAGCTATATCGGTGCTAGAGGGTTGCAAGTTGATATGTTTGATGATTGGAGGTTGGATGATCAACATACCAATTTACAGCCCTCTAGCCTCTGTAGTTTTGAAGATCTGAGGGCGGACAGAAAAAGTGCAGAAGGACACACAAAGCCCTCCCAATAGTTTTTTACAGAAAACTAAAACTACAGTGTTTTTAAACGTCAGCACTATAGTAACAGTGATACCGTGGTGACAGCAGATGGTACAGTAATCAGTCGACAAAAAAAGTTATCACTGAAACCAATACAAAACGAAAAAGACAACGTACGAGACGACCTGTGGACATAAATGAGAATGAGACTCGATTACTGCAGCACAAAAGGTACCAGGATACTTTCGCAGAAGTCAAAAACAAACGTATTTCCTCTCTGGAAAATGTCTAATTTCCACTGATTTCCTCTTCCACTGCCTAATGAGCTCTCGTCCAGTTCTCTTTTATATCCCCAGTCATCACAGATCACTGGGCTTCGATCTGTTCATTAGGCAGGAAATGATCTTGATTTTAATTCAGGAAAGGTTTGTCCTTCACAAAATTCTTTCTCAGGAGCTGGTTAATCACGTCACGTCACTTCACTGCTGTGGACTATCCTCCTAAGAAAATCAGTACACAGTAGTGATAATATTCTCTGGTTCAGGGTACTGAAACCTAACAGGTAGTTTACATAATATGTTTTGGGAGTTATTCACCTCAAAGTGAATGTTAACAAAAAGCCAACACATGAATTTTACAGGAATAGCACTTCGAATGATACTAATTTTATCATGTTATAATGCTCAATAAATTCAGGAACAAACCAACAATATTCACATGAAGAAGCAACTATCACTTACTGGTGATCAGTCGAACATGCATAGAACCAAAAGAATTTCCTATACCCACAGGAATAAAAACCATAGGACCTTAAGCTGAGCCTGGAAGGATTGGATATACAAACTTCGAACCGAGCTTGCTCCAAAAATATATACTACTGGCCTGCGATAAAAAGCTTTGGAATTCTAAGAAAACACGGTAGGAGGGGTCAGATCTTCAGGAGGCAGGCTGCAGCCCGAAATGACTCGGGGATATCAAACTTGTAAAGTTGTGTCGAAGAAAAAGTGAATAACAATAATAATAACAAAACCTCGTTTTGGGGGAAAATGTCTTCACAAGCGTCCCAGTTACTGGATTTAGGAGTTTAAAATTATCATTCCGCAACCATCTTTCGGGACACTGCTTGCAGTGCCTTCGACCCTAGCTGTATGCTTAACCACATTTTACTTCTCAGCCATTCCCTTTGGTTCTCACCTGGCTGTTCAACTTCTCCAACTTCACAATAACCCAGTTTTACACCTCAATTTTGAACAAATCTTTCAGCTCAGTCCTGTGAGTCTCGAAATGAGACTTGGTATTCCTGAAATGATGCAAAAATAATAATCAGACAAATGACCGGCATAATTACTTCTCAACGTAAGAAATGTGATGAGTATACAATGAATTTCATTAATTAACGCACATTTATCTTTCTAAACTACTTCAGATCTACTGTTAAACTTCAATATTTAAATTGCTGTTAAGATATCTCAGCTTTCAACGGCAGCTCTTATACTTAGAATTAATGGGCTGTTTGCTCAAAGCCTACAAGCCTTCCCTGCAAAAGAATGATGTTCCTAGCGACGAAGTTTCCGAGGCTACCTTGCCGAAACATATAGATCCCTATTTACCTGATATATGGGAATACTAATTCCAAATTCATCGGAGTCTGAGTAATAGTAAAGTTAGTTTTTAATACAAGACTTTCAGCCAAATATGGGATTTTATTGATAAGTAATGCTACAACACATTCATAATCAAAACTTTTTGCCCCTCACTTTTAAGTAAATTCTTTACGACCTGGCTGAAAGGAATAAATGACAATGCAATTTTCCCTGGTTTGTGAGCGAGGTGGATTCATGCCCAAATTCAACAACTTTCAAGTCATGTGGAGGGTCCAAGTGGTTTCTAAATTTGATAGTCCTAACGGAGTCATTATTAGTTACGAGCTTGTTGGCGCGCGAGCTGGAACTCGACGCTGCTGTCTCCCCTACCCTCCCGATCCCCCACCTACCCCGACCCACCCAGGGCGGACAAACAGGTTTGCAGAATGAGGGTGGATGTCTCCCCTACCCTCCAGTTCCCCTAGCTACCCCGCCACCACCCGGGGCGGACAAACCGGTTTGCAGGGGGTGGGTGGCTGTGTCATGTCTCCCCTATTGTCAACCGGGGGAGGACAAACAAGATCCACTCGGATTTTATTATTATAGATAACGATGAATAACATGTCCTGCAGATCTAGCAGCCGCCAATGTATAGCCCAAAACACAAAGCATCTGTCTTTGATAGCGACCAAGAATTTAAATGGTAATTACAAACCTCTGCGTCGACCTCAACTACTGGTACGGTTTTTAAAAATGCATATCTTCTAGAAATGCATAATTTTCAGAGGAGCTTTTGTGGTTGGGTATAGCGGACTTTCAATAAGCAAGATATCCCATACCATGAATACTAATCATACAAACCTGGAACACAAAGTATTTACGGTGGTTCTTCAAAAGCCCATCCGCCCAAATAATCTGAATCTCACCATTTAAGCTCATCAGTTCAAAATGTTGGCTACTGAAAAATTTTCATTGTGTACAGAATCAATCAAGACAGTAAACTATTTAGTTAAAGATTCCATGAATATATACTGTATATATATACATATGTATCTAATAATAGGAGCCCATAAAAACGCCAAAAGGTAGACAGTTAATGGTATATATTTCGGAGAACAACTGTCTCCCTCAACAGGCAGGTAAAGAATGAAATAAGGGTCACAGAAACGCGGTATTTATACCAAGAGATCCAGAGGTCAGCCGTTACGTCACTCCAGTTGACAATTTCTCCTTAAACACCGCTTTTCTGTAATTTATTTCATTCATTACCTGCCTGTAGAGGGAAACAGTTGTTCTCTGAAATATATAGCATTAACTTCCTACCTTTTGGCATTTTTATGGGATCTTTTTATCACATGGAATTCTGTTTTAACAGAAAATATTTCATATATATATATATATATATATATATATATATATATATATATATATATATATATATATATATATATATATATATATATATATAAAATCATGAGCAATCACAAAAAACTATATACTAAAAGATCTTCAAAATTCATAACATCAAAGTATTTATAAAAAACTTAGTAAATATTATAAATATAAAGAAACTGAAGCTACGTAATAAAAGTATGACCTACAAGAAGCAGTTCCACAATACCAGCTACACATTATGAGCATTCTGAAATCACAAGGGGAAATAAAAAAAAAAAAGGAAAATCCTACACGTCAACGCAAACTTACCTAAATCATACTAGAAACGAGAAGAGAAAATAACTGTCAAACGCGGACATAAAACTCATTACAGAGAAGCAAACCCTTTAAAAATTATAAATTTAAACATCCAGGTATCAACTTACTAATAACGTACATCTCGCTACAATAACCATTCCACATGCCGCGGCACCAAAGGAAAGCGTATTGTCTGTACAAATTGGCGTCAGACAGTTTCTCCCTTCTGTACAATTCCTGTCAATTTAAACTAGATTTCATCATCAACGTCCCAAAGCACTGTACTCGCACAGGTATCCCTTGGTCTCCTAGGTACTCTTTGTTCTTGTTTTATCCCCCTGGGTGGCTCTGGCATTAGATAACTGCCCCTTGTTATTATACATATAAATGAATACAATTTGACACAACTACACGAAATGAAACCAGAAATCAAATGCGAGGAACTCACAAAGTTCTGGGAACACGGACAATGTTAAGTTGAAATCGCTCAAAATAAATTCTTTATGAAAGATTGACGTCCATTAATCTTAATTAACAAGTTTTCAAAATATTTTTTTTAACAGAGTCTATTGCAAAAAAAAAATTAGGCAAACTAAAATAAACGCTGCTTATATAACAGTTATTATTTCTTCCTAATATTGATTACAACACTTGGAGGAAAATTTGTTGGCTTCAGTTGAAAGAGACACGATACATTAATCACACCCTTTGTATGCCACATGAATATACGAACAGCACCATACCAATGAACCAATTTTAGGACTGTCACTATATTTACTATGCCATACATCGCACTATTTCATTATCATTACGGCAATTACCAGATAACAGAAGGGCTGGCATCTTTATTGCCCAGCGTGCTTATTGCCGAAATGTAAACAATACTATTTATTTATTCAAGGATACAACAACGACCCCCACGTAGTCGCTGAAACTATTTATGACATTACTACAACATTTAATGTATATATGTTTGTATATATTTATATATATATATATATATATATATATATATATATATATATATATATATATATATATATATTAGTCTGCTATTTTTTTTTTTTTTTTTGCAATAGACTCAGTTAAAAATATTTTGAAACTTGTCTTAAGATTAATGGACGTCAATCTTTCATAAAGAATTTATTTTATGCGATTTCAACTTAACATTGTCCGTGTTCCCAGAACTTTGTCAGTTCCTCGCATCTGATTTCTGGTTTCATATTGTGTATATGTGTGTGTGCGTGTGTGTTTGTGTATGTATGTGTGATATATATATATATATATATATATATATATATATATATATATACACAAATATACATATATATATATAATGTATATTTATAAATATATATATAATATATATACAGTATATGTATATATATACATATATATATATATATATATATATATATATATATATATATATATATATATATATATATATATATATATAATATATATATATATATATATGTATATATACACACACACACGTCTGAAATAATGATAATAGATTGGTGAAAAGTGCATAGTTCAGAAGTGTTACGGTAAAGGAGGAGAGGACGATCTAGAAATGGGTGGCCAGATGTTGTACAAAAGGCACAGGAAAAAAGGGCCTTGACACCCAGGAATGCATGCGAGGGATTCTACACACTGCTGAAGAATCTTCTCTTCAAGTGTAAGATGCGGCCCTGTCGTGGAAGTTTCACTGCAAAGGGCGTTCATCCAAGAATTAGCAGTAAAAGGAAGTATGTAAATGGCGGTGGACGTTGTGTTGGTTTTCTCTGGAGCCCAACACTCAAAAGGGGAACCGGATTTATGTATGTATACATGTATGTGTCTGTGTGTATATACAGTATATATACATATTAGTGCCAAGTACTTTCAGGTATTTTAACACATCTTTGTGCCACGAACACGAAAGGACTTGGCACTCTATCGTTTCAATTTGAACTTTCCCAGTGGCTTCAGCTAATAAACAAAATCACGCGTTTACTTTTGTGAATTCTTAGTAATATATATACATGTATATGTATATATACATATATATATATAATATAATATTATATATATATATATATATATATATATATATATATATATATATATGATCACCAACAAAACTGACTATTCTTTGAACCATGGGATCTTCCAGCCAAAAACCTCTCATAATACCTCCATGATATTAAGCCAGATTTTCCAGTCTCATAGCAAAGCTAAAAATGTGCATTAATTGTTCATAAAATGTTTAAATATTTTTTATGCCTAGCATTAAAATTACATCAAGACCGAAAACAACATACACATATTGTAGATATAAAACAAATTACAAAACACTAAAACACAGCCTCATTCATGGATATGCATCATACATAATCCAATAAAGGGGAGAAAGTAGTCAGAAAGAATCTGGATCCTTTGTTATACAGGCTCATTCAGTTCTACAATTCTAGTTTTTTTTTTTATTTCTTCAATTTCAGATGAATCGAAGACACTTCCATAACTTCTAAAATCTCTCTCTCTCTCTCTCTCTCTCTCTCTCTCGAGCGCGCTCGCGCATTTTGTGACTGTTCATATTGGAGAGGTCCAACAGTGCGCCAACACCTTGACGAACATAAGCAACTTTAGCATTACCATCAACATAGCAAAAAATATTGCCTAACTAGCAGTAGAATGGTGACAGGACTCTGAAAGTTGTCAGAAATGCTCATGCGACACACCCATTTGAACCATAATTTCTCAAACAATCGATATCAGTTACGGAGAATGACTCCTGGACTGGGGACGCAAGATTTTACATCATTAATCTCTTCGGAATATTTGAAAGGGGGCCTACGTCATTATTTCTTACTCAGTCTAAAGGTTTAATTATTATGCTTTTATTATTAAACGAACTTTCACCGAAAATATCTTCAACAATTTTAAAGACAGTGTTTTGAAAAAGACAAAGCAATAAGTTCTAAAACAACCCCATACCCCCCCCCCACCACACAGAAGCAAATGTTTCAATCCCATAAACAAAATCATGATAACAATACACTACCCGGCAAAAACCACTATTCCTTGTATTCTCTTGGTACAACCGTAGTTTACTTCTGATGCACCTTGGTAAAAAAAAATGTCATTTGTCTCTAATTTGACCGACTTGGGTATTTTCCCAACAACTGCAGAAGCTTGGGTGGCATTATCATCACACTCACTCGTTAACTGCCTCAAAAACTTGGTGTTCAGATAGCAGAAGCGATTCAGCAACACTTAAACCGTTATCTAGTTTGTATAAATTCTAGAACACGTCAGAGAAACTAACGCCAATAACTTTCGAGACAAGCTTCGTCGAAATAGGATGGCCATACCATAAAAGGAAACTGACAGTTCTGGGAGATGATCTGTTATCACCCACACGGTAAGTCCAGTGATGCAATAGTCTCAAACTTTTGGCTGGTCTGGATTGCTTTTAACCCCTGGGGCCTACTCAGTCATATATAAATGCAGAGAGGGAGCTTGCATGAAAGATCAAATGTAACTAGCTCTTGTTATTTTAAAGCACGAATCATCCTGGATACCACCAAAATTATGGAGAATTATTCACAGCAAGCATCCTCTTTTGAACCTAGAGAAGCTAAAATAATCAACTGAAGTAAAATCTAAAGTCTTGATATAGATCGATATCCAGTTCACGTCAAAAAACTAATATACTCTACATTAAGAATCAAACGTACACCCGAATAAAAACATTCCCTGTCAACAGAAAAAGTTCAACAAAACGGAAACAAAATCTTGTTGTTGTTTGTAGTCGATAAGTGAAGCAGTCCTTGTGCCAACACGCGCTCTGAGTGGAGTCCATGATGGAGGTAACATTCATATCTTAATGTGAAGGTGACGAGTATTTCAAGTTCCGTAAAATCACAAAACTGAGATAATAATCAAAGTAATATCGTAAGTTCTCCAAACTCGTAGGCAAACACTCAAAAGCCCAACAGACAGAACCGCATTAAAAAAAAAGTTTACTTCTCTTCCCATCTTTCGTCCGCATCATCTTCGTCTCTCATTCCCTTATCTTGATTCCTGTTTCATGAATCATCAGCGGTGGTTCATTACTATTCATAAGGATCTGACCTTCAATATCTCAGCGTCTGATCGTAATAACGTGGGAATGAGCGACCTCTTCCTTGACCTTATATTTCTTTCGGAGATGGGTTAATCGCCCGAGATATCCCGGAGGTTTTTAGAATGGCCCCGTCTAATTAATGCTTTCCATGATTCGTTTATATTTCAGCATGGAAGAAAATTAACAGTCTGGGATCATCTTTAAGGACGGAAAGGATGAATCAGACATTCCTAAACGTCCCAAGTCTCTCTCCCTCCCTCTCTCTCTCTCTCTCTCTCTCTCTCTCTCTCTCTCTCTCTCTCTCTCTCTCTCTCTTAAGGTCTCTTCCAGGGAGATCTTATCTCTCATGTTCATCTCCAGTTGGAGGAGGGCAGAGAATGCACAGGGTCTTAATGCATAATTGTTAGTTTTTCTTTTCTTTTTTTGTGTGTGTCTGAAGAAAACATTATACTAATTCGTACAATTGACTTTACATGGATTAGAAAAAAAAAACACACACACACATCGAGATCATTCTTTTCGGTAATGGTTTATATGATTTCTTCCTCTCAGGCTGACTCAAATAAAAATGCCTGCTCAATAAGAAGGATTAAAAAAATTATAAAATCGCTCGTGATTCTGTCGTGATATATACATGTATATTGTTTGCAAATGCACAAATACACATATATATATATATATGTATATGTATATATATATATATATATATATATATATATATATATATATATATATATATATATATATATATATATATATATATATATATATATAATCATGAAAACTACAAATGTCGCTTAATATCAAATTACGCTTTACTAAAGAATATTCTCTGACATTTGTAACTTCATGATTGCATATATATATCACGGTGTGATAAAAATTTCATATATATATATATATATAGTATATATATATATATATATTAAAAAATATTAAGCCACAAAATATCGTTTGAGATCCAATTCACTCAAACTCGGGAATAATTTCTACCCAGAGGAATAATAAATAATAAATGCTTCGCCGCCAGTGAGATTCGAACCGCTCTCTTGTTTCTAGAACAGGAAGCGGTTCAAATCCCACTGATAACGAAGCACTGATCAGTTATAAGTCCCCTTGTGTAGAAGTTATTCCTGAGGAACACTGAACTGGATATTGAAATATATTTGTGGCTTAATATCTATGAATATAAAAATGTCCAGGCGTATGTGACAAACAAACACACAAACACATATATTTATGTATGTGTGTGTGTGTAATTTGTGTACAGGCATTAAACCAGTGACAGATGACGCTAGTAGTGTAGATAATTATAAGGGAAATTTTCGTTTTAATTACAAACCCTGGCTAAGCTAAAAACTAAAAGGTCCAAACGATAACATTTCGAGTGACAGATAAGCAGTCATGCTGACAGATTCTCTGAAGCAAATAGTCATAGATACTCCCACCAAGAATCGATTCAGTTTCGCCAAAGTGATGCAATTCATATTTTCAGACACTATGCATCCTATTTCTTTTTCATCTTAAACATAGTGTACACTCATTTACCATTTCTTCTTACTAAAACATAATCACGACATTTTAATAATTCGTTGAAATTCATCAATAACTTTTGAGATGTGACTAAACAGAGAGATACCCCATGCTAGGAGGAACTGCATTTGTTGTATGCATACTGTATACATATATGAATAGATTAGGATTTGCTTGCAAGAATATTATTACCTTTACCTTTAGTCACTACTATGACTGAATGAGGATAGTAAGTAATGGTTGTGTGGTTCTTCTGCTTGCATTTTATAAATGATGTGTATAATTTTATTATCGCTTAATAATCTTCTCTTTACAGATCACCGACAAGGATCATGCCTCTACCGAGGATTATCACAAGATATATTTGTTTATGTTGCCTCATGGCGACTGCTTGCCTCCCTTTGCCCATCCTGTAACCAGTATTGTCTCTGCTTTTACCGCACCTCTTACTTTCACCACTTATTCATGTAGAGCCTGGCACTTGAATTGCTGTGTATGGGGTGTTGAATGTGAGCTCAGTGCAGGCCTTAAGCCACTAACCCAGTCTACATCCTTATATGTTAAAATATTCTTGTTAACTTTCCCCTACACAGATGTTATTTTTGTGTGAGTGCAAATATGTATGTATATATGTCTATAATATATATAATATACGTATGTGTATGAGAAATACAAATGCCATCAATGCACACACAACCTTGGCCCATCTACATATTTAACAGAGTACGATATGTTTCTGCCCTATCAGTAACTGGAACCCAAACATATTACCACCAATATCTCTACATCATCATCCGAATAACTGCTCCGTCACAATTCTGGTCAAGGCACTTTTAATGCCGTCTAGATTTTCCCGAAGCTTGATTTGATTTTATTAAATCTAGGCTGTCCGCCAAGCACTGGTGACTCCGGGCCATTCACCGTTTAAGACAGTGAAAAGAGAGAGTTAGAGTGGTTGGACAGCAAGATAAAGATATCCAGATAATAAAGATGAAGTACTAGGTAACTGTTAGAGGTGATGGACAGCAAGTTTGAAAAAAGGAAGCGAGAACGGAGGTGAAATAAAAAGCTAAAATTTGGATGTTGCTAGGGATAATGGGGTAGAACACATACAGAAAAAAAAGTACACAAAGATCTTGATAGATAAAGTAACTGAGAAACATTGTCCACCTCTACAGAGCACAGTGTGCTGCAAACAAAATGAGCGCATGGTCAGATGAATAAATTACCAAAGTGTCAAGTCACAAAAAAATTTACCACAATAACACAGTGAATGGGGTTTTAATAATAACCTACTTATTAGATAAAATATACATTATTACTTGACAAAACTGTAATGAAGTGGACATCGGTCTTCTGCTCCCGGCGTATTGTTAGGCAAAATAACATTTAAGATACATAAGACAAACATCAGACCCTGAAATACAATATATTAACCTTGAACAACTGGTACATAATGAGATCTAATATAAATAATAACACAATAATTAATATAATAAATTGCTATCTATTAAATTAAAACTCAATTATCCATAATGTTACGCGAAGTGAAAAGCCGGAAATTTTTAAACATTTACTTACTCACTTTGAAGTTTAGAAAAACAAATCAAGAGCTTAGTTTTATAGTTTTACTATTATATATATATATATATATATATATATATATATATATATATATATATATATGTGTGTGTGTGTGTGTATATGTATGTATAACTGAAATCACGAAAAATATGGAACGTGATGAATATATAAATAAAACAAAATCCACGAAGTGAAGAGAAACATTGAGTGTTGCAGGCTTTCTGACCAAGCGTCCTTTATTCAGCCCTGCAAGTAAAGACGCCAGTCAGAAAAACTCCGGCAGCACTCAAGCAGTTCTCTTAAATGATTTTGTCTTATATATATAAATTTATATATATATATATATATATATATATATATATATATATATATATATATATATATATATATATATATATATATATATGCATTATATATACAAAATATAAACTGAGGCTTGCAGGTGACTGCAGAGATGCTGCAGAAAACGTGAAACTGCATTTAAGAGGGAATTTATGAGAATATTTAGGTGAGCGGGAGCAATATTATGATGATATATGGAAACCAGGATGATGGAGCAGTGAATGTTAGTTTTATATGAAAAATGAATTTTTAAAGATGTACTTTCACGAAAATTATTTGCCTGAAAACATATTTTACAATTCCGCTAACAAAGAAATTGTTAACAAGGTGTTCGTCAAGAAATCTACACTGAAGAAAACTCACGGATCAGCTAAACAGAAAAATCATACAACAATTCCATATTTTTCAAAATTAAGTGACAAATTTTTAGGGAGGGGAACTGAATCAAGCATAAAAAATCTCGCGTTGCGGGCATTAAGCTGTTAGTTCTAAGACTCATCAGCAACTGAAGAAACCGCTAACTGCCACCCGCTTGCGGTATGCCATAAAATTTTAACCAAGTACACACAAACACAGAAACTAAGCACAGCAGAGCCCATTTTCAAAAAACTAAGCAAACCAGCCTTGAATATAGAGATACCATACTGCCACTGAATAAATTTTCATATAATCTTCGCTTTGTTCCTTTAATTTTGGTGTTGTTGCTGCTGAAGTGCATTTCATGTTCGTTTGTATTTCAACTATTTCCTATACTTCTTTTTTATACTTTTAATCTATTCCCACACAATATTAATCTGAATGTTCGAAGAACGGAGGCGATCGATTCCTAATGTATTTGGGTAAATATAACTAAATAACAGGTGAATCACAAAACACTGGAAGAGTAGAGAGTATATATACATAGCCTGCGCAAACGACTGAGAGGAGACGTGGAGTCCATGGAAGCCAAGGAGGGAATGTATACATGGACGGTTGAACCTACTTTCCTTTATGGAAGTGAAGAGTGGAAGTAGAAAACAGCTGTTAGCTAAAATTTGCTTCCAAAGCATACTGAAATGCTGCGTGAGCACAACTGAAAGGGTGAAAAAAGTGTTGATCCGTGGAAGTGGTATACATGATGGCGAGTGACCATGTATGATCAGATAAATTTGTGCACTGAAGAGCCTTCAATGTAGGTGTACGAAGCAGTGGAAGCTTTCTGCACAGAGGGTTCATCCACGATATAGCAGTTGGAATATGAATGTGACAGGGATCGGTTTTGTAAATTTCTCAGAGGTTTTGTAAATTTCATACTGATGAAAATGGCTTATGCTGAAAAAACTATATTAACATTTTTTTTAACCACCACACATACATCAACTACGCTCTGACAATGAACGCTAGCCATGTATACTAAACAATATAACTTCTATAATTAGTATATATATACAGAGTATATATATATATTATATATATATATATATATATATATATTAGTGTATATACTCAAAAAGTACGTGCCTCTACCCTAGCCCTCTTTGCAAATACAAACTTCTACACGCCAATGGAATTTGTATTCCATCATCAGCAATTGGAAAACACTGAGGTAAAAGATAATGCTCGCTCAGTAAACACACACACACACACAGCGTGCACACCACCTCCGTATCTAGATTTCCTCACAGCCATCATCATTCTCCCTCTCACAGGCTTAATCATAAAAAAATACAAAAATAATTACGATGACCTTTATCCTCCAACCATCGTGGGAATCCATTTGCGCTCGGGTCGATTTTATTCATGACGCTGACTTTGATCTAATAGCTCGTGAGGAAGATATTATGAGGGGCGAGAAGAAAATATATGGCGATAAATTAAGGAATTGCCTCGCAAAATATGGAAGACGAATTAAATAAAAAAAAATACATATTCGAACCAGAGGAGTATTTTTCTACGTATTGCCCCTTCTTTTGGCGTGTTATGTAGAGAAATGCTTAAAATAAGAGCAAATTATTTGAGTTAATGAAAATAATGAACAAATTTTAAAAATATGGCATGTCTCTGAAGAAGCAATAACCGAGAAGGAAAAATCAATGTGAATAACGAAAACAGGAGCGCAAGTGCGGGCCATTTTCACGAAATAATGAGTTACGTGTATATGTTAAAATTCTGGAAGATTAAAAAAAGGCCACGTCAAACTGTTCTCGAAAAATATCCTTCAAAAACAAAACACTATTGCACAAGAGACAATACATCGTTTTAATGTGAAGCTTACAAAGAAAAACTGGAATTTATGTATACAAAAAATGGAGTAGGAAGTGTTATGCAACCGTTCAATGTGAAACGTTCATAAGAATGGAATGGAATATAAAATTTAGGCCAAAGGCTTAAAATTTTCGAATGAGGAGGTAAGAAGAGAGGCCTAAGGTTTTTGACTGAAGAGGGAAGAAGAGAGGCTGAAGGTTTTTGACTGAAGAGTGAAGACCTATGAGGTCATTCAGCGCTGAAAGGGAAACAGTGTAAAAGGTCTTAAAGGTGTAACAGGAGGAAAGCCTCGCAGTTGCACAATGAAACAATTCTTATGAGAGGGTGGATAGTCCGATGGAAGAAAGAATATGAACGGAGGTATAATAAAAGGAATGAAAAAGGTTGTAGCTAGGGGCCGAAGGGACGCTGCAAAGAACCTTAAGTAATGCCTACAGTGTACCGCCGGAGGTGCACTGGCGGCACTACCCCCTACGAGGGTGAAACATTTATAAACAAACTGTAAAACACATATTTGTATATAAACGTTAATATATAATATATATTACGTTTTGATCCATCTAAAACGAAACATTTATCCACTCACTGTACACAAACTTCAGAAACTAAACGACATATAATACAACAACGTAATTTAAATGCAAACCGTTTATGGTAAACTGGAAAACATCTAATAGAAGAGAACCCATTATTAACAAGGTATAACAAGTAAAAAATAAGCCGAAGTTTCTTCGGCGCAATTGAGTTTTCTGTACATCGTATGATCAAGGCCACCGAAAATAGATCTATCTTCCGGTGGTCTCGGCATAAAGCTGTACGAGCCGGGGCCCTAGAAACTTTAAGCAAGGTCCGGTGGTGGCCTACCCTATATTGTTGCCAGAAGCACGATTATGGCTAACTTTTACCTTGAATAAAATACAAACTAATGAGGCTAGATGGCTGCAATTTGGTATGTTTGATGATCGGAGGGTGGATGATCAACAAGGGCGGACAGAAAAAAGTGCGGACAGAAAAAAGTGCGGACAGAATAAAGTGCGGACGAACAGACAAAGACGACACAATAGTTTTCTTTTACAGAAAACTAAAACATTCTTTTGAGAATAAACGATTATGCACTATCTGCAAAACACCTTTGTGAATTCAAGTCTGCAAGAGCAATAAAACAGTTCTGAAACGAAACTTACGCAGAAAATTGTAAACTTCTGCGTACTCAAAACTTTTCTTGATAGTGAAGCAAAATCGATATCAATAGGTTAGTTGTCTTTCTGTTTAGCGCTCATGCACATGTGGCATCCACTGACTTTCAGGCAACATCCCTCCTATTTCCGGTACTTCTTGCATTCAAGAAACTGACCTCTGCTGCTCAATTTATTCATTCTTAAACTAATATCTATTTCAGGTATTGAAATACAACTATCATGAGGGCTATAACTGACCTACAACGGAACTACACTCCAATACAATAGGAAAGCACAGAAAAAAAAACAGGACTTGAAACAAGAAACCACAAAATGGAAACTGGCATAACTTTCACATATCAGAAAAACTGTACATTACAAATTTTCAAAGGCTTACATGCCGCTCCATCAATCCCTACAAGACTGAACCTTCTTGCTCTGAAGAGACTCTCAGTGGACTGCAATCAATTTTTGTCAAGAGGCTTTCAAATCTATTGTGAATATAAATCTGCAAACTACGCTAGTCCAGGATTCCTTAAATTCCCTAAGGACAACTATGTTTCTCATCACAAGGGCAGCTAAGATTCAGCAGTGCTCTCTTTACAAGATACCTTTATAAGTGTTAACCAGTTAACAGCTGTAGTCTTGCAGCTGTTTCCTTGTCTCTGCGATGGAGCAGCTCCTCCGTCTCCACTGAGGATGTCCACGCCTTTCCACTTTGAATGATGCTTTTCCTGGCACAGGTTTTCATTTGCATTTTTCTGTTAAGTGCTGAAGCCCTTGTAGACTTTACTACGATCAGGCAATACTTACACCGTTTCCTGCACCTCTCTCCATGTCTGCGAAATCTGTTCGCCCTCGCGTTTTCTGATCTGTGAAATTTATGTATTAAGTTTCATTTTTTTTTATTCTTATTTTCGGACATTTACTTTACTCACCCATACAATGGAATGCAGTTCCATTGTAGATCAAGCACAGCCCTGATGTAAGATATATAAATTAATGGCTGAAAAAGATGGTGGCTCAAGAATAGATATTTTGAGCAACAGTTTTTGCCTACTCCTTTATAACTTTAGCCTTGAAGATGAGAAGTACATGAAATTGTAGAGGTCTTGCCTGAAAGTAATAATGCTGCAAATACATCAGCACTAAATTAAAATTACACAAGGAACACTATGGAAATATATATATATATATATATATATATATATATATATATATATATATATAATATATATATAAATTATATATATATTATAGAGAGAGAGAGAGAGATATATATATATATTATATATATATATGTATATATATATATATATATATAATTCAAATTTCCCACTTTTATCAATTTCCTTTTATATTGCTGGAAGAGCTACGCCACTGACTTTATCCACTCAGAAGCAAGAGATATAAGATGATCTAAAATTGGTGTAATATATGTAACTATATATATATATATATATATATATATATATATATATATATATATATATATACATATATATATATATATATATATATATATATATATATATATAATATTGACTTATGAACAAGTCTAGGGTTGAAATAAACACCGCCTAAGCACTTAGATAAATATATGAAAAACTGGCTAATAATGGAGGGTTTAATTCCATCCCAGGGTAATGAAAAACAACTAACAAGGACCTATAATTAGTAACTCCTCCTGAATGAAGATTTGAAAATTGCTATCCTATAGCTTGCGTGAAAAATCTCAATAATAAACAGAAACGTGTACCCAATATCTCTTTCCTCAAGTACAATATTTTACAGGTAACAAGGTCCACTTTTAGACTTACCGTCATCCAGCCTGGTGTTAGCCTCTCTCATATCCAGGCCATATTTAAATATACACAATGCTGGTACCTAAGTCAGAGATTAAGGACGGTAGGTGACGTCCCTAGGGCCTTCCTTATATCACTAATAATAATTATACAAAGGTGAGGCGTCTTAACTAATGAAACATTTTACTCTGAATACAACAAAGAAAGAATGGTTCAAAAACGACAAATTATCTGTACACACACACAAATATGTGTATATATATATATATATATATATATATATATATATATATATATATATATATATATATATAAACGCAGGTGCATCACTGAAAGGACGTCTGGCACCGCCTGGACTATCCAGTGAATAAATACCTTTCCCGACGTCTGACGCCAATCACCGTCGCTCCTGCAAAGTTACTGCGACTGCTCGTGATAGGTTTAGATTTCTTAACAAGGGTGAACTCTTGTCCAGCATATTTTCTATTCGGATCTATTTTCTTCTTGGCTCCTAAGATATGAGGGTTGCGTTACACTGATGCCAACCCTTATATAAGCCCCCAGATAAAAATATAAGACGGAGTGTACATAGCATCTTTCGTATTTGTCCGTTCTTCCATTTGAACTGTTATAATAGGATAAAATTGAAATAAGGAAGCCTTAGTACTGGTTACAATATGCAATTCTATGACCAAACAACTGATAATATTATAAAACAAATGTCCTTCCCTCTACCCGGGAAAACTCAGAAGATGAAGCCTACAAATTCTCAGCAGATTCAACCGTAAGCAATCAAATATATATAGTAGCTTGAGATAAGGGCGCTCAGAAGCCCAGTGGAGAGTAAGGAGTTGACGTTGGGCATAGGGAAAGGAGGAAGGGAAGAGGAAGAGGTGGCCTGAACTGAAGAGGAAAAGTCATATTCTCTTTTTCACAAAAGAAACAAGAGTTTTAAAAGGGGATATGTTTATGAGGGAGATAGCAGACGAAAACATCCTGACGGCGCCCCCCGAGAAGCCAGAGAGAATAAATAAGTCCTTTCCCGCAATCTCCCCAGTAGCTCTAAATTCATTGAAAGTCACAGATAAAATGGAACTGGAAAAGATTATGGCAGCCAGCAAGGAGACGAGATGGGGAGGGGAGGGGGGAGATAGAAAGGCAGCCAAGAAGAGGAGACAGAGAAAAAAAAATGGGGGAGAATAAATAACGAGATCAAAAAAAGATAAACAGTAGCAAAGATATAAATACCTTCGTATTCCATAAAACCAAAATACAATTAAAAACTGACAAAATATCAGTTCAAAATTCCTTATCATAATTCTTCATACTTAGACGGGGTATTAGAAAACTCTAAAATTTCTGCATATCACGGTGCCATTTATTCATGATAATTAAGAGTAAACTGTCACAGGGCGAAAAATCACAAATACCCTGTAGGTGTGTTTTCATAGGCAGCTTATCCAATCAAGCGGACTTCAACATGGTTGAGTCTCCTTCAAATTACTTCGGTATTGCCATATATCACATCCTTACCATGACGCAGGGTTGGTGTTTTCGCTCTTTCTAGAAGTACTATTACTGGCGTCACTCTTTAAAGCTGCTGTGCTACCTTAACGAACTTAATATGAAACTGGAGATCAAATTTTCCCAAAGAAGAGAATTCAGAGTTGCACGCTATGGTGACAAAAGTATTTTAATGGAAATGTAAAGGATTCTAAAAGAGCAAAAAAGAATGATCTGCATGAAGGCTCCCGACGATATAAATGATGGCAAGGAACCTTGAAATTAATAAAGTAACATGGAATACTAGCATCAAAGAGTAACCTGTATTAAGTTAATGCGATCGAAAAAACATATACAAATTAATCCAAAACTGGCCTGTCTTAACGTAATTTGTACAATCATTCGCATTAATCTACAAGTCTAAACGAAGCCTTATCTTCAACTCTCTCACACTGAAATTCTCTAGTTTCATCTGTATTCTGTCAATTCTCTGATGGCATTTATAATGAAGCCTGTCGTTATATGATCATAACTCCATTCTCGACACGTGTTGTCTACGTTCTTTTATAGCAGAACAAAACTAAATTTCAGTTTTCACGTTCTTTTAAAGTATAGAAATTTTCCCTCATTCATCCAAGAAAAGTAGCTGGATGTCTTATAGGTAAGATTCCGATCTCACACTCCACTACAAAACAGATACGGTGATTTCCAAATATTTTCATATAAAGATGAATCTGATAAAAAAAAAAGTATAAACTCAGTTAAAAACAAGAGCTATGGCCCTTGTCTTCTGCCACTGAATAACTTTATAAACGAAGGACACCAGTCCACGGGACCTATACTCTTTAAATAAAAGAGAGAGAGAGAGAGAGAGAGAGAGAGAGAGAGAGAGAGAGAGAGAGAGAGAGAGAGAGAGAGAGAGACTTCGGCAAAGGATGCGATTTAAATGAATGAAAGCTTTGATATTCATTTTAAGCTCTACTTTTATTAGCCCTTTTCTAATTTTTCATATTTGGGCAGTCTCAGCTGTGGAAGTTCTTCAAGTAAAGTCATAGCCTTTCGTCTTTTCTCCATGGAGTCATGAACATGATCAAATAATAATGACACCGTTATAGTGATAATGATAATAATGATATGATAACTTAAAACGTTAACAAATTTTTTACATTTGCGTTATAGTGCCCCTCACGTTCGCGTTCGCATACAATATGCACGTCAATACACACACACACACACAAACACACACACACACACAGACGCTGGGTTTTCGTTCGGGCTTCATTGCGACCTACGGCCACTCACATCACAATCCCGAGGCCTGTTCCATAATAATTTTTGAGACAGGGTTTCAAGAACTATACCAACATACGAATGTCGAAAGGAAGCCAGCCGTGTTGCAAACTGGTTTGTTAGCAAAGTACTAATGCAGCAAAATGACATGCCACTTGATAAAAATATTTAAATCGTTACCTGTCATTTTGGAGAAAATGGCAGTATGAATGTATTAAGAGAGAGAGAAAAGTTAGTCGCTATTATTCTCAACTCCAAAGAATATTTTCGAAAAGCAGACTGAATTACTGGTGTACAGACAACATTCTAAAAAATATCACCATACTAATCATTTTTTGAGAAAAGGAAATTCCAATAAAATTATAAAAGTAGTGTCCTTAGCTAGGTAATCAGTTCTCCGACCAATTAAATACGCAAAACAGTAAATTCGCTGCTACCAAAAATACACCCTGAGTCCTACCAAACAACAATTTAAAAATAAAGCTCGACATTATTAAAAAAAAACATTTATCATTAGTAATGACATCTACAAGTTTTTTCTTTTACCTTTTGAACTTTAAAAATACAAATATTAGATATACCAATATTAAATTTTATCAAGGAACTTAAGAAACCTTGGTACGTCTTTATTCAGACAAGATTTAATATTAATAAAAGGAGAAAACTTGAGAGAATCAAACCAACACAGCTGTCCTCAAACTGACGTGTTTCTTTCGTCAAGCCACCAATTCCGACGTTTATTCTGTACAGGCAAGTAATCCTTTTGTTTCCTCAAATACCAAACTTTGGAATTCTCTTTTCGCCTGCTTTTTTCCCCAGTCTTTACAATCCTCCACCTATCAACAGACAAGCGTATCAGTTCCTTTGCTTAAAAGCCCATTCTATATCCTTATTCTTCTTCCATCAGGTGTGGGCTACTCGGTGGGAATTTGGTCAGTTAACCTAACCTATCGGTCCATAACTAAAAACAGGAATAACGCCTGATTCAGTTAAATTGTGAGATCTTCCGCTGTGAGACGCCGCCCGATGTACAAATCATCAAAGTTTGAGTAACTGAAAACTTTCCCACGAGAGTTTAGACACTCATGGCGGTACCAAGCAAAGATGAAGGGGGCGGGGCAAGTATACAATTAACGTCCCTGCCTTGTGACAAAAACTAACCGTTCATGAAACTTGTAATAGACCTTAGGGGTCCAGTGCAAATGCAATGACCCATAATGATTTCCGAAGGACAACAAATTGGAGCTTTTACGTGCGATTCGTGTTTTCATACTAGATCTGAAAACACCTCATTCATACAAAATGAATGAAGTATTTTTATATCTGATATGAAGTTCCCTCTTAATTAATAAATATTAATAAAAAATATCTATATATGAACAACCCTGCTCATACTTCGGCGCTATGCAAAGACCCCATCTGGAAACAACCTTGATAATTATGGAAAGCAAGTGTCAGAACATTTGCTAACTCAAGAAATAAGCAAAATCTCATTGTAAAATGTAAAATTTACAGGAAAAAAGTTATTGAGAAATACAGAATGCATAAAATTCGCAACGGCCCGTCAGCCTCCAAACGGCAACAGTTCTTTGTACCGAACGATCGTGAAATTTCAAGGAAGGGCGTAAAAAGACACTGTGGCCCACATACTACATTTTGAGAAATGCTGCTGTGATACCGATGTAACACTCGACTAAAACAACAGCCGCCACAACAAAACCATAAGAGGAGGAGGCTGAAGAGGGAGGAGGAGGAGGAGTAAGAGGGAGGAGGAGGAGGAGTGGGAGGAACGAGAGGGGCATGTAATAGGAAGGCGGCGGGTGTGGTCAGCAGAACAGGTTTGGGCATCCCGAGGCAGTGCTGGCCAGCGAGACCATTATTCAAAGCATGGCTTGGGCATCATTAAATAACGTGTGCGGGGCGATATGCCGTGTGTGCCCCAACACTGCTAGCTGCGGTTTAATGAGCACAAAAACATTAATAACCATTATGCTAATGACAATCATTATCATCGTCTTAAACATGGAGGGAGAGATAATCACTATCGTCATGTTAAAGATAGAATTACGATAGCCGCAGAGAGAGAGAGAGAGAGAGAGAGAGAGAGAGAGAGAGAGAGAGAGAGAGAGAGAGAGAGAGAGAGAGAGAGAGAGAGAGAGAATTTCTACAATGATAACAAATTAGCGACACGTTGAGAAAAACCTTCGACTTTGTTACACTGATAGCCACAATCTTTATCCTGAGAGAGAGAGAGAGAGAGAGAGAGAGAGAGAGAGAGAGAGAGAGAGAGAGAGAGAGAGAGAGAGAGAGAACCTTCTGAAGAGTTAATTCAAAGCACAATGTTGCCTGAAGAGGTCATCAATGCGACCAAGTCAAATAAGAAATCCGGCCATTCAAGACTTGGAAAAAAATAGATGTACTTGTTTTCGTTGATTGCAACATGACACATTCTACACATACATATTATACTCGTAGCTACACACACATACACACACAAATATGTATATATATGTATGTATGTGGGTAAAAATTGCATACATAGCACTTGAACATAACATACATAGTATGAATATACGAACGTGAATGCCGTGCATCTATTCCTTCTACAAATACACAAACCGGGGAACAACAATATCTCTATCTCTCTCTTTCTCCCTCATGGAAACGAATATATAAACAAATTATCTGCAAATCTGCAACATTCATTGCGGCTAAAAACCGGGCGTCCAGATTCCACACCTCTCTGTCTCTGCCGTAAAATCGCGATGAACTGGCAATCGCCAGATGCAGCGTGACTTGCCAAAAACATTTATGAGCACGGAACTCGCGAATAAGGTTGCAGCTACACAGGCAGACGCGAAGAATGTTGCCCTCGCTATCAAAACATTCGATGATGATGATGATGATGATGATGGTAGTGCAAATGACTAAGGTCGGTGACCATAATAATAATAATAATAATAATAATAATAATAATAATAATAATAATAATAATAATAATAATAATATGAGTCTTAAAACTGTGACGGAGCCCACAGTGGTGTCAATGCAAATGTACATTTCTGATATATATTTACATTTACATCACTGTGGATTCCTTCACCAATAATATATATAATAGTAATAATAGTAATCTGAAAAGGATATTCCATCCTCAAAAAGGGCTTCTGAGAGCCTACTTAATTCATCTCAGGACATATGTGAGATCTGAACACCGAAGAACTATCTAAAGTGTATTTGTCAAACATACTATTCAATTAAGATGATTAATTATACGAATGATGACGAGACACGAGATATTCAAGGCCAGTAACACCCTTACTTAAACAAACAAGCGCCTTTTTGTACAAGAGCAAGATATTTAGTAATTCCTAAATATAACCTATGATGGTGTTGTTTATAAGTTTTTGTGTTTGCGCGCGCGAGCGCGTCTGTGTCTATACGTGTGTGGCGCACGTCCACTGGTATGTTATTAGATGATTCTGAAGACATGCAATTGCAGTAAATAATCCAGCAATCAAAAACAAAATGTGAATTTATGTTAAAATGGGTTACCTATAAGCATCAAGCTAATGCCAATCACACCTGATGACTTCGACGCTTTTCGCTTTTAACGAGAAAATTATTGGACCACACAGAGACGAAAAGTAAACCACGCAAAAACTAACTGAGCCGGCTGTCGAGAATACTCAAGGGAAAGGCATTGTCCCTTGAGTTTCAAAACTCCACAAAGCAGGTAGCCTCGATGGAAAATAGCTGCTATTGCAAATTATGTATGTATATATATATATATATATATATATATATATATATATATATATATATATATATATATATATATATATATATATATATATATATATATATATATATATGACTTTTTATCACATCACCGTGATTCATATACAGTCAGTAAGCTACAAACGTCCTTTAATATCCAATTCGCTCTACCTCGGAAATAATATATTTTCATATATGTTACCGAAGGGGATTTTTTAGTTGATAATAAGTTCGTCGTCCCGTGGGCTCGAACCAGCGAAGGACAAGAACTCAGGACTACAGTGGACGCATTAACCCTCACGGCCTGAGTTCTTGTCCTTCGCTGGTTCGAGCCCACGGGACGACGAACTTATTATCAACTAAAATATTCCCCTTCGGTAACATATATGAAAATATATTATTTCCGAGGTAGAGCGAATTGATATTAAAGGACGTTTGTTAGAACACTGATTATATATATATATATATATATATATATATATATATATATATATATATATATATATATATATATATATATATATATATATATATTATATATATATATATATATATATATATATATATATATATATATATATACATACAAGAAACTCGTTCACATTTGCATGGACATGCAATCTGAATGCAGTACATACAATACCCATTTATATTTGTATGCATATGTGCAAATTCATTCAAAAGGTTTAACACTGTCACAAACTTCCAGCTAAAAAAAAATTAAAAAGGCGGTTGGGGGGGAAGGACCACCCTTTCCTGTAAATTAAGAAATGAAAATATCTCACCAACAATAACAAAAGCATAGCCTTGAAACAAAGTGATATCTTCAAAGGCAAAAAGAGGCTAGCTTTAATAACGGCTGTACTTGTGCAACAAAATTTTCCGTTCAAATGTTTTATGGCTAACAGAAGTGAGACGTGCGTGGTTGGTCAAATCAAATTCGGCCACTACAAGAAAAGTATTACTGGACTTCTCTCTTTGTGTGCAAAGAAAACTTTGGCTTTTATCTTTAAAGAGAGCAACTTATATTACTAAGAAAAATTCACGAGGAAACCAAAGGATTTCACAAATTGCATATAAAGAGGATGCAGGTCCAATAAAAGCTGTTGATATTTGTGTTAGCGTATACAGTACCTGCCGGGATTCTAGCAAGACCACAAAGTCCCCCTGCTAGACTCTGAGAGACCTTGCTCGAGCAACCTGTTTCGATATGAGTATTGAAAATGGTACGAAGTGAAGTTAAAAGAGTTAGACAGCTGAGATGAAAACCATAGACCCTATAACCTTTACTACATTCTATGATCGCCAGAAAAAGCTGTTCCCTTAACAAACGACCCCCTAACGCAATTTATCGCGAAAACACACGAAAGTACATTTCTGATACGACAAATCTCTAAAAAATTCTCGGACGTTTATCGAGAACATCAAAATTCGGTAAAGAAAATCACCACGGCATGTAATGTTACCTAGAACTACAAGTGCACTCTTGCACTGACGAGGAGGGTTTTGTCATAACGTACAAAAATCTATTTTTTTTTTTCTTCATATACAAACCACAAGCCGCGGCATCATTCACAGCACCAACAAAAACAGTTCCAATTGCTGCTCAAGCGACTCTGTGTAATTCTTTTGCTTTCAGCTGCTTTGAATTGTAACAATAGCGATTATTATTGTTGTCTCAACAGCAATAACCACAATGAAAGAATACCTCTCCAACAATGAGTCGGATTCATGTTGTAAGTTATTAAGTATATTTTACCTTTCATAATAACAGATCTTTCCATGTCAAAATGGGAAATTTACTCCACTCTTGAATCCAGTTCAAAATCTAGTTACTCCTGATACGACAGTGCTACCAAAGAAACAATTAGTAGTATACGGGACACAGCATTAGGCATTTTCCTCCTGATAATTTTTTTTAACCAGCCTTAGCGTTTTACGTGCTTTAAGAAGCAGGTCTATCTTAGTAGTAGTAGTAGTAGTAGTAGTAGTAGTAGTAGTAGTAGTAGTAGTAGTAGTAGTAGGTCTAATTTAACCTAAAAGGCCTACAAATACTGTTGCCGGTTTTCAACCAGTGATAAAATCGCAACACACTAGATACCAAAATGAAATCATTAATAACTTTTTCCGTTGCTCAAATAATAATCTAGTGAACGCAGAACCAAAACCTCGTTATCATTACAGTGAACCATAACACACGTGACCTGCCCACCTACCTTACCTATCGATACACAAACAGGAATCACAGAAAATGTTCCACGTTACTCTGACACTATTTCATCATTATGAAAGGTCTAAAAACTTGTTCCACGTTACTCTGACATTATTTCATCATTATGAAAGGTCTAAAAACTTCTTTTAAGTTTTAATAACACAGCTGAACGATATCAAGAGAAAAATTTTCAATCTCATCCGCTGGCTTCCATTTTTAGGTATATTTACTTATGCATTTACAAAACACTGCTTGGCCTCGTTGTGACTAAAGTTTGTTACAAGTTTGTTTTTTTTTTCAGTCCTTTCCCTTTATCGGGGTTTGCCATTTTTTGCATTTTGATTTCGGATTACTGCCTCACTTGCCTACGTGTACAATGTTCATTAAATTCGAGCGGTCTTCAATTACTTCAGACATTGTATACTTCACTAATGATATCTCTGTGTATTTTTCTACAGCAATCCTCGTCGTTTGTATGTATGTATGTATGTATGTATGTATGTATGTATGTATGTATGTATGTATGTATGTATGTTTGCCTAATATTTCATTAGAGCATTAGAACAGCTTAATTGCGGTACCTCTCTAAAACCTGACAAATCCACTAAACATGACAGCATTACGTGCCTCCTCGAGCCAAAATTGAAGTATCAAAATTAAATTATCATAATTAAAACAGCAACTACCAGTGCATTTTTCCGTGGGGGTGAGGGGATTACTATTTTGCCAAACAAACAGTTTATCAAGAAAAAAATATTTTCAACGTACGGCGTATTGCAATTTATAGTAACGTCTAATTCAAGTTCACCTTCTTCTTGAGGTTATGGGAACCTGATGTACTTCATTCATTTAAGTAGTATGACATAAAAATCCAGTATTTAATCCCCTCTGGCCTAAAAAAAAAATTGAGCACCAGTGGACTGCATTTATAGTTACCTGTATATGAATAAAAATTTTTAGGGTTGTAACTTATCTGTATCGGTGGAGAAAAGAAAAGACAATAGAGGAAGTTTAAATTATTAAGAAAACAGATAAATCCAAAAAAAATTCCGTATCCTCCAACTAAATGACACGTTTTACAAGGTCACCATAAACCATCCCAATGAACTGATTTATCTTTCCTGACTACAGTTTATGCGATCATCATTAATTTCAATTTATCTGTGAATTATGAGTGAACGCTTATCTTTTTCGTGACCGACAGTCATCATGAAGTTATGATAATTTATCTTTTTCTGTAAGTCATATCGATTGTCAGAAAGTTGCGAGATCAAAATCAGTTCATCACAGTCACATGCCATGATGTAATCACGCTACCATAATGTCAATTTTAACTTACGCAAAATCATGCGTATCACTGCTATGTGCCGTGGGGTTCAACGACAGTATTTTATTGGTAACTTACGGTATCCCTATCCAGTTTATCACAACCATAAGCCATGCGATCAACAAGTTTACTAGTGCTATTAAATCATTATGCAATTCATTTCAGAGCAAACATGGGGGCCAAATACGGACTCGATCGTAAAACTTTTTCGTCCGTATAGTAGGGCATGGAAGACGAAGTTCCTCGATTCTACGGGAGACAAACAAGTTAGTTTATAAGATTTTATACTTATGCCGGTCTGGATAGTTGAATACCAAGCATTTATGAAACTTACACAAAACTTAGGGACTGGTGTAAGCAGCAATAGGTAATAATGAGGGCAGAAAGCCAAAAGCGATTGTGTAAAGCTGAGTACAGGACATGACAAGAATCCTTATAGTATATATCGCCTCTCTCCGTTTACGCGTCATTCTCAATAAGTGTTATTGATAACCGTAACACAGTACCTAAATGACACCTGCCCAAAGTGGCTCTACGTCATGTTCCTGTCACCTGTGCTACACCTGTTACCGATCGGCTACTCTTCTGCCATGAAACATATAAGCAGGGTGTTATCAATTATTAAAAATATTATTATTAAATACCTTTACTGAATGTGAGTCCCATGAGAGTAAATAATAAGGACTCTCCAAGAAAGCACGAGAGGAACATGTTTCGACAGAAACATTCCTTCGCTATTAATCTATCTACACAGACTCTGACTAAAAAAATAATAAAAAAATAAAAACTGATTCTTATGGTATTCCATTGACATTCTATAACAAACCTATGATTTTATGGCCTTAGCCTGAAGAGTCAACGACCTAGCCAGGCTCGTCGTGAAACGTAACAGTAATAATACTTATATTTCTATAACGTCATATAATATTTTAACATATAAAACCTGGATTTGCTTTATTTCAACAGTGGCATCAAGTTTGGACATCGATTTAAACCAGTGAACCCAGCAGTAAAAACTAACTCAAAACCAAAGTCTCATTCAGATCTCCATAACTGCAAGCCTCGCAATAGCAGTTAAAGCTACAAGATAAAAAAGCTAAGAGGTCGTCTTCAACGCCAACCCCTCCTTTCCACTGAGACAATCTCTCACTAAACCTGTCAGCCAATGGGGCGACGCATCAATCTCGACGGTCGAGAAATCTAACCTGGGGGTTAGATAGAAAATGGAGCCCTCTTACAAGGCGTCGCCGTCCGTCAGGCGAATAGCGTTACTAGAGACACCTATCCTCATAAAATAGAAGAATATTCATAAAGTGTCGTCATTCGTAAAGGCTGACAGATCAAAAATATGCCAAAGAAAGACCAGAAACTACTCGTTTGGAAAGCAGCGACGTCATGAAAAAGATCCGTCAGGCAAGACGGCGACACAACCATTTTGATAAGAAATAAACCAGTTAGAGTGATTGACAACCTGTCTAACAACCATTTGACGCGCGGGGCATGACCGCCGACGACCAATCAACGACTCGCAGTCTCCATTAGCATGATTTATAGTTTCCACGGGCTGCTCTATTGGTCCCGTGACGTGTGCTGGGTGCCGACCACCTGCACGCTATGTATGTGAGTGAGAGAGAGAGAGAGAGACTAGAGTGAGAGAGAGAGAAAGCCTCTCTATCGTTCTCAGAACACTATGCCAGTCAGTCCGCTACATTTCACGTCACGTCCAGTCACACCATCTCTCTCTCTCTCTCTCTCTCTCTCAAAATTGATTTGGCAGTCTGTTATTCCACATTTTCTGTAACTCCCCTCCTCTCTCTCTCTCTCTCTCACAGCATTAGTATATCGACCTGTTTACCCCAAAATCCACATTAATTCCTCTCTCTCTCTCAAAGCATTAGTATATCAGCCTGTTTACCCCAAAATCCACATTAATTCCTCTCTCTCTCTCTCTCTCTCTCTCTCTCTCTCTCTCTCTCTCTCTCTCTCTCTCAAAGCATTAGTATATCAACCTGTTTACCCCAAAATCCACATTAATTCCTCTCTCTCTCTCAGCATTAGTATATCAGCCTGTTTACCCCAAATCCAAATTGAACCTCTCTCTATCTCTCTCTCTCTCTCTCTCTCTCTCTCTCTCTCTCTCTCTCTCTCTCTCTCTCTCTCTCTCTCTCTCAAAGCATTAGTATATCAGCCTGTTTGTCCAAAAATTCACATTAATTCCTCTCTCCCTCTCTCGCTCTCTCTCTCCGAACCATCCGAAAAAAAAATATTTAAAATTTCCTTGGTTTTAAAAGCTTATATTTTTTATTACATTATACGAATATTTTTTCCAACATTTCTGTAGATGCCCCAACTACTTTCCCAGGGATACACCCTGTCATCAAATCCAACCGAATTATATACTTGCTATCATCCCCGATCGATTATGAAATATTATAATGGTATACACAATATGTCTCCAAGATACTAACGGCTCTTAATTAATTTGCATTATTCTCCAACATGAGTCCAGCGAGCGAGTTTGTGTGTGAGTAGAGAAAAATGCAGGGAGCCGCTTGGATAGACTAATTTTGTTAAGTATACCTTAGCTTAACCAGACCACTGAGCTGATTAACAGCTCTCCTAGGGCTGGCCCGAAGGGTTAGATTTATTTTACGTGGTTAGCCCTAGCAACAGGAACTATAGCTTATTGTAGAATCCGAACCATATTATACCAAAGGAAATGAATTTCTATCACCAGAAATAAAATTATAATTCTTTATTGTGATTTGGAGAATCGAACGTGGGAGCCAGCAGAGTGCTAGCTGAGAACGGTACCCACCCGTCCAATGAGGAACTGACTAATTTTGTTGAGACGTTTTTCATGAATATCTAAAATGACTCCGTACCACTCTGAAGAGTCGTCCTTTTCCGCAGATACTTTCTGTTCTATTAAAATCCAACTTTATATGAACTTGCAGAACATTTTCAGGACGAAAAAGTAGTTACACCTCAAAATTTACATTTTCTGCAAAGAAATCTCCAAATGTCCGATCAACTTTAGCTCTTATAAACAGCCGAAAACCAACAGGAGTATGGTTAAGAAAAACATAACAGAAGCTCTAACGGAGGAAATGAAGTACAGCAAACGAAAAAACAAAGAGTAAGAGCCACATATGCTTTTAACGACCTCAAAACCTGTGCTTTCCATGGCCGCTCAAGAAAGTACAGTCGATAGATAGTGTAAGCAAAGAGACAACATCAATAAAATCACATACAAAAAGCAACTCAACGAGGGATACCATCAACTGTTTTCAAAGCAACTCAATGAGGGATACCATCAACTGTTTTCAAAGCAACTCAATGAGGGATACCATCAACTGTTTTCAAAGTAACTCAATAAGGGATACCATCAACTGTTTTCAAAGTAACTCAATTAGGGACACCATCAACTGTTCTCAAAGCAACTCAATGAGGGATACCATCAACTGTTTCAAAACATATATCAAAAGTCATCAGCCGCTTCATTATTATCCATTGCCGCAAGCCTGTGAGACCGTGACGTTTCATCTATCAAATTAAGCTGACTGAATTCATGGTAAGATGTCTCTTTCTGGATGTGGTGAACGGAAGTAAAATAATCAGGTAGATATGACTGGATAATTGGTTAGCACAATTAGCCTTTAAACAAGAGGGAGATTATACACTAATTCGACAAGTTTAAGTAAAAATATACATAAATACACAAATAAAATAGAGCATACAATCAAACAATAATAACAGACGCACGAAAGCGACATGATCACAACTACTGATTTAAATAAAAGGCACACCAATACATATACTTCATAAACTCATAAGAGATTAATACTTCCTTCAAGCAGATCATCAATACCATATGAAAAATTCTTTAGTTTCTCTTTTTTTTTTTCTCGAACGTTCTTCTTCTGCAAAACATGCTTGTCATACTTTTCCTCGAGTTTTTCTTTCTTTGTGATGTTTACTGGCAATTAGCTTTTACAGATACCACACAAGTTCTTCTTTGGTTGGTGAAATTTCAGTTTTTCCTCGAACATCGTGTAGGAGAATGAAAAAAACAGCCTTTCATCAGAGCTTTTAGCATTGAGCATCCCATGTATTCTTGTAATCGCGAGATCTTTCGACAAATACTAGGTAATGGCTTTGCCACAGAAGTAATAAGATTCCATCCTTGGGGGTTTTTGACAGACTCCCCTTTCATCACGCGCTTTGATGTCACCTTGCTTCCCACCTCTACATTCTCTCTCTCCAGTACACCTGTCGAGCCAAGCATTTTCAGATACATGGACACAAAAGTGTAACTTCGGTTTAGCGAGTTTGGGAACATCGCTTTAGACCTGTTGATTTACAGTTGAGCATTTCGTCATAGTTTGACTGACATACTGGTAATCCATTCACGCTGTGTTTGATGACAGCCCATACCATAATAGTCACAGAGTAAATTCTCGCTATTTTTCTCTTTAAACTTACCACAGAAGATCTTCTCACATGCACGGGAATTGCAGCGAGCATTGAGCTGCATTTTACCGCGGCCATCTTTCTGAGAGATGTCTGTGGTGTAAGAACGACCCTTATTTCTGTTTTCCGTTACAGCCTTTCCATCATCCTTTACCTTCATGGGAGACAGGATCCCAATCGACATCCTTTCCTGTCCTTCCACAATGTAACTTTCTGGCACAAGAGCAACGTGAGCGTTATTAGCCTCTGATACGGCTGAATCCTAGAAGCATGATGGGTTTCTTGTGACATGACCAAAACAAAAGTCAGTCTTGCAACCATCACGGGAACGTATGGCAAAACAGTCATCAGCAATAATATCCAATACTCTGTTGAAAAATAAAAATACACCTGTATTTTTATTTTTGGCAAACTAGCAACTGTAAATTCGACGACACTAACAAAACATCATTTAGAAAGGATATTCAAATTCGACATCATTTTGGAAGGACATTCAAATTCGACAGTCTGTATTTCAGCACATTTTGAACGGTTAGGGAGACAAACTTGAAGCTTTGCTGGGATATGTAGTCCATGGTAAGAACACAGTTGATGCTCTTACCTTAAAAAACTGAAAAACTGACGATGTGGCGTCAGAATGTAGAGTACCACAGGGTAAAATGTAACACATGTATAAATCCTAACCAATCTGGCAACTTTTGTCTCTTGATGATGTCTTAAATGGTGGCGATACCGGTCAAAATCCGTATATTGTGTTTTCAATTTTCCGAGTACCTCCATCCTTTTACGAACAACAGTAACTTTGTTAGTTCAAAGGAAAACTAATTACGCATGGAGTCCCTTCATACGGATATGGAATATAAAATGATTTGCGACATCTGTCTTTCCCCAGATATCCCTGACCACGTCACTGAAACCTAATGAGAGGTCAAAAGAAATGAATGAATGATTTTAAGTTATCAGACGTCGTGACTTCGGTCAAAAGAAAAACACATCAAAAAGCAATCCGTAGGCTTTCAGATGCCCTAATACGGTAAGATCTTCGATAGCTAACGTTTGCAGGAAAAAAGAATCGTCCAAGGTACTGGCGTATGTATACCTTTTAATGTGGTAAGCCTGATGCAAGTTACACTGGAAAAATCCTTTCATAAAAAAAAAAATGTACACCATCGATCGGTAAAATACACACATCAAAATTATACCATTTTTGAGAAAGTACGTAATGAATTCAGGTAAAAAAGGTCACACAAAAAAACCAAAGCAATGTTAGCACTGTTTCTGCGTCTTTCTTTCATAGAAAAGCTAACTTTCAAATTCTCACTTTTTTAAGGTTAATATATCAATCATTCTCAGTTAAGGAATATGCAGAACAATGCTAAATTAATGAGTTTTGCTTAAAAATTTTTAAAACAGCAAAAACATTGGATCTCTGTATAACTGAGCAACATCAAGCTAGAAGGATTAAGGTAAGTCAGCTGAAGTCACTGTGACCACAAGTCTTCTAATCCGGTCAAATGTTTTAAGCAGATGTTTGGTGTGAGGTCAAGTTGAGATGACCTGTCTACGTACGGTATATAACCTTGTTCCTCTCTTATGTCAGTTTGACTACTTAACTTTTATTCCTAGCCAAAATTGTGACTTTTTTTCTGGGACCTTTTCCCTGGGACTTTATTGCAGGCCACCATAAATTAATGTGACTTTTTTCCCAGCCAAAACCGTGACTTTTTTCTGACCTTTTTGCCACTTTATTACGGGCACAACTACAGTATATACTGGGATGCACTACAAACTGTTTATAGAAGTATACACCGTTTTACTCTCAAGAACCTGGGTTCGGTATTCGAAACAGCTTTCATTTAATAAAGCAACATGAATCGCCACAATGGTCATGGAAACCTGATAAGATCAACCGTATCTTTTTGGACCTTGTTTTAAAGATGACCAATCCTCATCCCCCGGGCTTAGAACCTGATAAACTCCCCAATTACCTTTAACTTAGGAATTCCTAGAAGAAATAGTTTTCCTATGTATTAACAAAACCATTACTGTTCGTAACCGGGTCGAGATACTTCTGAAATATAACACTCCCTTTCCTTCTTTTGTTCTTTTTGCATGGGTATCCCTTCTTCAATGAGCCTGTTTTAATAGGTTTTCAGAAATGCACGCCCCATATACTATATATATATATATATATATACACACACACATTACATACACACACACACACATATATATATATATATATATATATATATATATATATATATATATATATATATATATATATATTATATATATATATAAAATGTTTATCACATCGTGATTTATATACGATCATGAAGCTACAAATGTTTAATATCAAATTCACGCTACTTCGGGAATATCCCCACGATGGGGAATTATCACCGAAGGGGGAATTTGTAAGTGATAAATGGATCGGTACTGCCGGGTCTCGATCCTCGACACAATTACCTTCCAACAACTCCAGTCGATTTGTCTATTTCACTGAGCCATCAAGAGAGTTTATAAGCAATGCATTAACTACTACCTCTCTTGACGGCTCAGTGGGTAGACCGTCGATTGGATCTGGACACACATATATATATATATATATATATATATATATATATATATATATAATATATATATATATATATATATATATATATATACATATACATATATACACACACACATACATATACTGAGAGAGAGAGAGAGAGAGAGAGAGAGAGAGAGAGAGAGAGAGAGAGAGAGAGAGAGAGAGAGAGAGAGAGAGAGGAAAGCAAGTATGTAAACAAAATCTACAGCAAGAACTGCCTCGCCCTAACATCCAACGTCCAGTAAGTATCACTTAGGATGCTAGTATACAAGCAAGCACACAAATCCGAATGACTTCACAAGAAAAATAAAATCCCTATCGTGGGAGTTCCAACAGATTCCTTAAGAGTCCGGGAGGAGGGGGAGTGAGGGACATCGCCACAGGATGCCAATGGAAAGTCATTCCTCTCGTTAATTGGCATCGAGTTGTTTTGTAGGAAAAGGTGGACTGTTCTCATTACTCTAATCCCTGTAATTACATGTCTCCCTTGAGACGTTGTCAATCACTTACGAGACTTGACTCTTGAGTCGTCCCCCTCCCTCTCCTTCCCGGTATATGGTCCTCCCCCCCCCCTCCCAAACCACCTCCCTTACCTTTCCATGGGGGTCCTTCCCCACATCCCTCGGCTTCCATGGGACACCGCCGCTGCCCCAATGGGAAATCTAACGGGATCCTTGAAGTAATCCCGAGAAACCTTCGAGGGGGACAAAGGGGATGTAAAGTACTCTATAACCGAATCAAAAGAACGCAGGAGACAAACAGGTCATCGTTACGAGAACGATTCTTGCGGGAGTAAAAGCTCACCTCCACCACCGCCACCTCCTCCTCCTCCTTCTCCTCCTCCTCCTCTGTAACAGGATGGAATCCTACGAAAAGCTGGAAAAGGTAAATTCTAATGAGGGGAGGAAGGTAGGTAGGGTAGTCAAGAGAAAGGAAACCTGAAGAATGACGGAGAGGATGGGTAGGGGGGGGCGGGGGGGGGAGTAACCTTCAAGGCACCATTGACACTGAATAGATTTGCGTCTAAAAGGCTGTCAAAGTGTTTGTGCAGCTCGTAACAAAGGCCGGACAATGACCACGGAATTAACGGATCAAGGGGGGAATTTTCCGGGAGGCACTAATCCTTCGTAGGAGTCACCCGTAGAAATCATAATAGCTATTTACAGTGTTAATCCTAGGATCGCTCTGAGCTATTCAGGCCGTGTTAGGATTACCTAATATTTGTCCAAAAATCAATATAATCTTTGTTACATTGAAATAAAATAAGCTGCTTGCGATAAAAGCTTTATCATAACGATAAGACCTTTTTCCCTTTCAATGTAGGTACAGCAAAGAGATTTAAGTTCCGCCGAAAAGAGGAAAAATAATTTCTGACAAACTATTTTTCATCAGAATTTTTCATCAAGAGCCAGGCGGGACAAGCAACTTTTTGTCCTGTTCTAACTCGGTAAATAGAAGTCAGACCAGCTCAATATATATATATATATATATATATATATATATATATATATATATATATATATATATATATATATATATATATATATATATATATATATATATATATATTACTAAAGGGACCTCATTCAAACTGGATGGTATCTAATGGAGTATTTATTCAGAAAAAGTTACAAGCTTTCTTGGACAAACTGTCCACATTATCAAGTATCCGTACAGTGATAATGTGGACTGTTTGTCCAAGAAAGCTTGTAACTTTTTCTGAATAAATACTCCATTAGAGTTTGAATGAGGTCCTTTAGTAATTCTACTAATGCACAGAACAATTGTGTATGTGATAAAGTTAGTGTATATATATACATATATATATATATATATATATATATATATATATATATATATATATATATATATATATATATATATATATATATATATATATATATATATATATATACCCATTAATGTCAAATACAACATAAGCCATTATTTCGGTGAAAATGCCGGAACAGCTATGTAAAATACTCAACATATACCGGAAAAACCTAGCATTATTGTTATTCATTATAAGCAGACACTCTCACTTAGAAACTGATGACAATAACAAACCTCTTCATTGGGGAAACGAACCACTCACTTGTGATTTGCAATGCCAACACTGTATCTACTTAGACCCAGAGTTGATAAAAGGAGTGGAATCACATTATGCTACTGCATATACTTTGGAATTATATTGGGTCTATTGTGACTTTTTTTTTTTTATAGTTCTTCTTACTGCTGGCTGGGTGGAGAGTTGGCAAAACCACAGACAAGAATACAGTATATTCCAGAGTATATGTCTTAGCAAGCCTGGTTCTGCTTCTTTTAACCCCCGTGACTGAGTGGACACTTGGCCCCGCAAATCACACACAGATCTGCGGTTTAAATCCTCAAAAGAGGAGGTTTCTCTTTATCGTCACCATCATCACCATGACCATCCTCATCATTATCGTCATTGATATTATATGGAAAAAAAAAATAGTCGTTAACTGGGCTAGTTTCATTCTTCACAGAATAGAGTGCTCGTCTTTAAAACGAACACAATAACAACAAATTAAGTTAGGAGTCAAATGACACCAAGTAATTTTTAATAAGTAAATGACATTTATGGAGGTTGAAAAAATGACCGCTAAGAGAAAATGTTACTTAACAAAGAGAGAGAGAGAGAGAGAGAGAGAGAGAGAGAGAGAATTATTTCGTAACTTCTTATTGTATGTGTGTGTGCGTGTGTGAGAGAGAGAGAGAGAGACACTTAGCCAATTATTTCGTAACTTCATGTATTATTGTGTGTATGAGAGAGAGAGAGAGAGAGAGAGAGAGAGAGAGAGGAGAGAGAGAGAGAGAGAGGGAAATCAATATTTTCTACCTCCACTAAACAACAGCAATTTATTCACTAATGCTTGATCATTATTTTTTCAGAACTCAATACCAGAACATATCTAGTGAAATTTAATTTTGTTGACGGTCAAAATACCATTAGACGCAACAGTGACATCTTCGACTGTAATAACAATAATACCATCAATATAACAGTGTAACAACTTCCTATCAGCATATACTCTACTTCAACCTTGTTTTAGTTCCTCATTGGATGAGTCGATATCATACTCAACTAGCATTCTCCTAGGCCCGCGTTCGAGTCTCCGGCCGGCCAATGAAGAGTTAGAGGAATTTATTTCTGGTGATAGAAATTCATTTCTCGGTATAATGTGGTTGGGATTCCACAATAAGTTGTAGGTCCCGTTGCTAGGTAACCAGTTGGTTCTTAGCCACGCAAAATAAGTCTAATCATTCGGGCCAGCCCTAGGAGAGCTGTTAATCAGCTCAGTGGTCTGGTTAAACTAAGGTATACTTCAACCTTGTTTTAGCCGAATATTTCTGGAATAGATGAGGAAATTTAAAACAAATGAAAGGATAGAAATTATAATATGCATTGCTTCACCTGAGGACCATGTACAAATACAGTTCAGTATATAGACACATATGTTGGCTCCCTCCTTTTGTAAAGGTGAATATTTACGTGATTCCTTAGGCGTGAATTATCTTATGCATATATTATCAAGTCCTCATCGATGCCCACCAGAAGTTACCTATCACTTAATCCATGGTTTAACGAATTTCACCAAAATTCGCTCACGGGTTTTCACGTAATCATGCTACCAACCACGTTGATGAACTGAACCTAAAATAACGTATTTAATAACATCCCTGGATGGCGGGTACAGGAAGATGGCTTGAACATAGTCATTCTCACCGCCTAAGGAAGAAAAGTAGGAAGAAAAGCACAAAGAGTTAATTGGCTCTTCAAGGCACTACAATTGGAGGACCTAGGCCTGCTTGGATAATAACTAAGACAGAAGACTGGAAACGATTCTCAAATAAAAGAAGTTTGAGTTTGAATTGGCGTATGGAGGCCATTTCTATAATCACTCCCACGGGAGAGGAAGATGGTCTGGAAGTGACTTGGAAAAAACGAGGCTCATATATATATATATATATATATATATATATATATATATATATATATATATATATATATATATTATATACACATATACATATACACACACACACACACACACACACACATATATATATATATATATATATATATATATATATATATATATATATATATATAAATTAACGATTGTATATCCACACTGCTGTTGCCAAAGCTTTTGGCAAGTTGCACCTTAGAGTACACGTGCATACATAACACATACCTACATACATAACGCATACAAGTATACGCAGAGTCTGATCACTTTCCCCAAAAACATGTATTTTTTTTTTTCGGACTCCATGAGAGTAGGTTATGGTAAAATATGACGATCATTTACATGACTAAGGTTGGTCCGTAACGTATGCCTACAACGAAAAACGAGCGAAGCTTGTCAGCAGCGACTTGACAGACGGAGGACACGAATTGATAAGGACCATTCAAACGAGCTTCCCCTCAATAGAGCGACGCCCAAAAACAACCATTACAGGCAATCCATATCTCATCCGTATGTCTGTCCAATGAAGAGATAAAAATAAATTGATAGGGCTTACAGGTGGGACGAAGAATGGGCGCCTATTACGGACTTCACGAACATGGGACAGTCCAGTAATTATAACGAGGACCCAAATGTAAGCCTGAGGAGTGTTACGAGTCCAAGGCTTAATTATCCAGCCCATTAATCTTGTATTAGCACTCCAGACATATGATACATTATGGTGCTCGATTCTACGAACGAGACCTGACGCCAAATGATCATTACGCTAAATAAGAACGGTGTTGTACTGATGCCAAGTCCTTCGCCCTTATCTAAGTCCATAAATACGCATGAAATTCATTAAGCTCTGTCTACAAACATTTAATAAAATGTGTTATTGAAGGCTATATATATTTTGTAAAAGTGAAAAATTAAGGTCCATAATTATCTAATAAAATTCAGCTGCTGATCTACACACACACACACACACACACACACACACACACACACACACACACATATATATATATATATATATATATATATATATATATATATATATATATATATATATATATATATATATATATATATATGTACATATCAGCTAAGGCACATACAAAATTCGAGAGAAAACAGCCTGGTAGCTATAAGTTTCGTTACGACTTAACAGTCTCTTCTTTCTAACTGCATTTACTAAAAGGAATTTCAAGTGAAACAGGATGATACTCCACGTGCACATGTTAACGAACATAAGAAGCACTTTATTCGATACGTGAGACTTTTTCCATATTTAACAGATTAAGCTAAGGAAAAAACGGGAGCAATGCGGTCTTTTTCTTTTAATTGGGACTATGTAACTGTGACGTTATACAAACACATACATAATACCGATATATCAATGTGTACTCTTTACTCTTGCCAGTCTTGAAGGTCACACGTCTTACCTATCGGAGATCGTGGAATTATTGTTCAATTACTCCTTTTGTATTCTGATTTTTATATGTCATCGGCACCAGGTGTGTATAAACTGAAACTGTTGAATGTTTTGTCGTTCAATCAATGACATTTCGAGACATGACACATGGTGGCATCGTTATTTCATCTTTCTCACATCTATGGTGAAGGTGAGTAGTGACTAGTAGTGCTTTTGATAGCTGTATTTTATCCAACCAAGATGCCTGAATAAGGACAGTTTACTGATGACATGAACATTAATGAATTATAGGCTTGTTTATCGGAACTTGGCTGCAAAATGGTAAAAGGTACAAAAAAATTACAATACATTAGTTTCAGTTTTTGCAACAACGAACTTGAAAAAAAAATGTAGTGTTTCTTATGTATTTGGCATACGAGTGACTGTTCCAAAGAGAACGACGATTAGTTGCTAGCATGTCAAATTATGAATAGGATTTGCCCTCAAATGAAACTCGTAAAATTCAGTGCATGAATTATATTGTAATCCAAACTGGCAATGTTGGAAATGTGGAGGTTATAGCAGCCTGGTAATGTTTTTGGTTATATCATTTATCACCGTTCTTGAAAATGAAATGCCACAACCTATGGTATTAAGCGTATTAAAAGACAAAAATGGTAAAGGTTATACTTTGATTCCAGTTCATAATGGGGTTACAAATGTATTGGTTATCAAGCCTGCTATGAAGTAAAAGCATAGCTCGTGAAAGTTGATTGTATCATTGCTCAGTTTTCTGCACTTCCTCACTACAGAATTATGTCAAAGCACAAAACTATAACGAACGCAGAACTGCAGAGCTGCTGTGAAACGCTGTATGTCTGCATATGACATAAGAAATGCTAAAAAGAAGTGCTGTTCTACGTAGTTCTGCATCTTGGCTGAATCTTGTGGTTCTTGTATCAAAGCCAGAAGGTTGTAAAAGACTTTGAGTAGATTTTCTTGCTCTGAATAAGGTAACAAAGGAAGATGGGTATCCTCTGTCCAAGTTGGAGGGATTGCTGGATTCTGTTTGTGGTGAAATAAAGCATTAATTTACATGTTAAAAAAGTGTGTTGGCATACTGCGGTTAGGGAATCGACAGAGATAAGACTAATTCAGTGATGATGAACACCTCTATAGGAATGGAATATGTGCTTCAGGCATGAAGCCAAACACTGGGAAAACACCTCTATAGAGTCCAAAGAATGCCATTTTGGTTGGCATCTGCACTAAGTACATTTCAATGTACAATATTGTCAATAAGATTTTACCCCCTATAATTTATAAACTTACAAGAGTACTTAGATGATGTAATTGTATTTTCAAATTCCTCTGAAGAACATTTAGCCAATTCAAGTGTAACTCTGAAGTGACTAAACAATGCCGGTATTAAGTCTTACGAAATGTTATTTTATTTAGGAAGGAATTAAATTTCTAGGTCATGTGGTATCATAAGACGGCGTTCCTCCTAGTCAAGACAATGTCAAAGCCATTTTAGATTTGAAACCTCCTACCTCTGTTATACAAACCTTCACGTTAAAATTTAAGAATTATTGGTTTTTATCAAATTAAAAATTCTGCCCAGTTAGCAGCACTACTAACAGATATGACAAAGGAAAACGTCAAATCTGAATGGAGTGATGGGTGCCAAAGATCATTTGAAAAACTTAACGGTGCTCTAGTAAAATGTCCTGTGTTAGCTTCACCTAATCTACAGCTGCCTTTTGAATTACACATGGATGCAGGTGGACTTGCAGTGAGTAGCGCTCTAATGCAAAGACACAAAGCTCAGTTACTTATAATGCAAAGACACAAAGCTCAGTTACGACCTGTAGCCTATTCTTCTCGTAAACTGAAGGGTGCAGAGGTGAGGTATTCAGAAACTGATAAAGAGGCACTGGCAGTAGCCTTTTGTAGGAAAATTCCATTATTTACTTTGGGGATCAAAATTTCTTATAGTTACAAATCATTGTCCCTTGGTTTGTGTTTACACGTAAAACTAAGTGTCCAAGAATATTAAGGTGGACTTTTGAGATGAAAGTATTCTTTTAATATAATTCATTGAGCAGGAAAAGCTCATGTTCCTGATGCACCATCTAGACCAGTTTTTCAGGTAGTCACCAAAGTTTTTTCTGATGATAATATTGAATAACTAGAAGGATATAATACAATGGAAATGAGGACAGAGCAGATGAGAGATATTCGTTGGCAAGACCCGACTGTGATTCTGGAAAGCAGTAAGTACCTGGTAAGACACCTCCACGATTTTTGTTGCAGAACTTTCAGATGTATCGAATCCTTTACTGCACAAAAGTTAGAAAAGGTGGTTCCCTCTTCTGAGGTTAGTAATGTCTCAGCACTTACATAACTATGCTATATAATTATGCTAAAGCAGCTGATTTATTTTATTGGGCTACTATGTTAAAGGACATCTGTGAGTATGCTGTGTCTTGCAAGTTATGCCAAGAAAGAAAAGACACAACAGGAATAAAAAGTCTAAGTTGCAGAGTTTGCCTGAAGTTGATTTACCATGGCAAAGAGTATCATTGGATTTAATAGATTAATATGACAGTTATGCTAGATACCATTATGCATTCAGAATGACTGATGCTTACAGTAATTTGTTATCTTTACACCTTTAAGAAATAAATCTACTATTGTGACGCAGGCAATGTATGTTTTGACGTTCAGTGGTTCAAATTTTTCTTATTCTGACAGAGATAAAGAATTCCTTGCAGTTATTTTTCCTCTGGCTTGTGAAAATCCTTTTGTTAAAACTGCAATGACCTTACCTTACTTTTCTGAAAGTAACGCAATAGCAAAGAACTCATGGTACTCAAAAACTACATTAACAATTTTGTAAAGAGATAATCCTCAAACTTGGCTAGTTTACTGGATTATGTTCAATAAAGGTTAAACACTAAATACAGAATTTTTTCTCCACTGACTAAGCATTTGATTCTCTTCTTACTCCTATACAAGATGTTATCTAACTCTAGCCTAAACTTAGTTGCTTTTACCTTACAAATAAAGGTAACTTCGCCTTTGCCTTATAAACAAAGGTAACTAACATTACATTTGTGAGATTTCAATTCTACTAGACGCAGTTATTGCATATATCTCCACTCAGCAAAGGAAGGTTCTCATCTCCTCTTGAGGAACGTCAGGTGGTCAACTTGCTGTGGCTTTCGTTGCCTACTTGATGCCACCTCCTCCACACACCCTCGTGCAATTGGAATAGATGCTAAGGCTGCCCTCCACTATCTTGATAGAGAGCAGCTCGATGTCCGGAGCCCTCATGTGAAGATGTTGACACACACGGATGGTTGACTGCGATAGGATGCCCCCTTCAATTTCCTGTCATTGCTTCTGCTGATGGAATTGCTGCAGTAATTTCTTGTGTTCTCTTTATTTCTGACGTGTTGTATTTGGCTATCTTCAAGGAGTGGAGACGTTAATATTGTTTATGTTAGATTGACTGATTGATTTATAGATTTTAGGCATATATGCCAAGCACTGGGGCAGCTAAGGCCATTCAGCGCTGAAACGGAAGTCTGCCACTAATTGCGCATCAATTACAAAAGAGCCCGCCTCGTTCCACGCCACAAGGTCTGGTTTCCTCAAGCCCTGTCTTGTATTCAGTCGTGGTTCTACTCTGCGCTAGTATCCTGCCTCTTGTGGTTTGGATCTTAAATACTTGAAGATCCACGGCTGGACTGCAGGACACACTTGGAGGATGTGATGATGTGTGCCAGAAGAATTACAGCGTAGGTTGCAACAGCCTATGTCCTTCCCTGCGCAGTATGGGCTGGGGTTGCAAGCAGTCCCATTCGAAGCATGACGGCGTTAACAAAGGTACCTCCCCTCAAATCTACCCCAATATTGTCATTCTCTTAGGTCAGATCCTTTGCATTTAGGATAATTTGTTAAACTGCATCAGAATATTCAGAGCATTAGCTTTCTATTGATATATAACTTCATATGCTTCAGAGTAGTTCTACATGTTTGAAATTGAGGTCAAGCACAAATATCAAGGATTGATCTTGGCAGCAGTATTTTATATACGTATTCTAATCAAGCTAAAAATTATAAGTCCGGGGTACGAAGGTTAAACTTCAATTCAATTTTGTATTATTAGGAAAGTTTTGTGTATGTTCAATAGAAATAACTTATATACTGTATGTTATATATTTATATATATATATATATATATATATATATATATATATATATATATGTATATATAGAGTATTTTCAGTCTTTTCATACATTTGTATAATTTCAGATTAGGTGGATACCGTGGTTTCGGGACAACAAGGTTTTCCTTGGAAGGGAATACTGTCCGAATGAAAAGTCGGAATTGCCAGCTTTCCAAAAGCAGGTAGTTAAAGCGCCGGTGACCAAGAAACTATATGTCCCCATCGTCTGAAGTTCCAAAACCAAGTTTTTTTTTTCTCTCTCTCTCTCGATTTACGAAGTTGGCAATTCATTACAGAATCTGTATTCTGATTTTTATGTATCATCGCCGTTTGGTAGCGGGCACTAAGTGTAAATAAACTGACACTGTTGTTTGTGTTTTGCCGTTCCATCAATGACATTTTAAAACATGACGCTGTAAGCTACTATAGCTGATGTTATAAACCAGGAAGCAGCTCCTGAGGTTGCTTCGGTTTTGTTACTTATCTTTCCCTCCCCCCAAAATTAATCATGTATGATATTTACAACCATAAACTAAAAGCTCATTATCATTATTACCATAATCATACGTGAAGGATAAAGCACACTCAAACTAAAATGAAAGAACTTATATGAATCTCATAATCCTCTATACTGTGACATTCTGAGACTGAAAAAAGTACTAGGCTGAATAAAAGTGTAAACAAAAGATAAGCGTTATGCACTAGTATAAGATACCTACAAGAATGTCAAAACAAACTACAACACTTGGTAGCAATATGGGTAAGAGGAGTTCTGCGTGTCTTCACTTGTTTAGAAGGCTCTTGTACAGTTGTCTTCATGAATTTCGGCATACATCTTGGCAAGCTAAGAAGACATCTTGGAAACCCCAAATGTTCTTGCTTGATATTGTTACTCAATGGAAATTACTTTGTCATTAGGTCAACTTGCTTTTTGCCCTGTTTACATATTTCAAAGAGTGTTTTAGTGTTTGCAAGATGCGTTGCCTGCAATTTCTCATTTGCTGAATCCAGTAATTTGCTTCCTGCACTGTGGAGCTGTCCTATGTCTCATTAACTTGCCGTGATCCACACAGACATTTTTTAATTCAACTGTACCACTTGCCGTGTTTTTTTTTTTGGTCTCTTCTTCTTGTTTTACGAATGTACATATTCATCTGTCATTGCTGTCTCTTTGTTTTCATATGACTAATCCTTTCTGTGGAGCTTTACATACAACAGCCTCATCCATAGCGAAAGTATTTAAAGAGCATCTAATTTCAATGGTTTTTTTTTTATCTTATTTTATTTTCTCTTTTCTTGTGAATGGTGTCCATTTGAGATTACTCTGACTAAGCTCTCAAAATTGATAGCAAAGAGGACGAACGTTGAAGCTGGACCACAAGGATCTTAACTGCGTTTATTGGCGCCAACTCGTGTACAGGAGAACGGGGCAATTTAAGCGTTGTACATCAGCATCGAGCATAAATAATAATATAAAAAAAAATGGAGAGCCATCCTATGATCCGATGTTACACACGGTATATAATCAAGGAGATGGTAGTGAATCATTAGCGAAGCCTAGAACGAAGCAGCCTGGCGGCCCAGAGCCAGGCATCATCAGTGTCCATCACACCAAGGGGGCAAGGGACTGAAGCTCTCGAGAAGCTTTGTGTTATATATATATCATTAGATAAATTACCCGATGTAGAACATAAAACAAAACCCATCATTTTGGATGATAATCTTAAAAAGATAGAAGGGGGAGAGAATGAAAAAAGGGAGCCTCGACATAAACTCTGTGATCAAGGAATACTGCCAAAGGGCCCCATATTATGATGTCTATAATCAAAATTATTTGGACGAAGAATCCAAATTTTGGATTTTTCCTTTTTTCGCCCAGAGAAAATGACGCCACATTATTATTACTGCTTGGAGAGAGAGAGAGAGAGAGAGAGAGAGAACTGAGTCTTCCTCACTCGGGGGGAACGTGCAGTCAACAGAAAACAAAAATGAGATATCTTATTCAAAATTGGTCCCCTGGCAAGAGAAAAAAAAATATGAAAAAAATGGGCGAGCTCATAGATGGGGGGAAGGGGGCTGTCGGGTACTTCACCGGGAGAGGGGAGTGATTAGATAACGACTGGGGTCTTCAGAGGGAGCTAAATGGGCATGTGAAGTGCCTCCGTGAGATTCCTGAATAACACCCCTTACTCTACCTTAAGCCCTTTATACCTTACATCCAACCCCCTCCCCCCTCGCCCCTCCTTTACCACTACCCGGAGAAAGGGGCACGGCAGGGCTACGGCAAGAAATAATTAACCTATCATGCCCTCTTATCACGTTCCGAATCTGAAGTCATGTATCTTCATCATGCCTCAGACAAAAATATCTGGCGGATACCTAGCATCATCTGTCATCTGACATTTTTAGTGAACAGCCTTGTCAAGGTGGGGTGGGGGCCAGTGAAGGTGATAGGGAGTAGCAACGAAGAACGGGGTGAAGGGGGAGGGGAGGGGGAATGATGGAAAATTGGGAGATGACGGGGGTTGGAAAGGAATTACGTCTGCGAACGGGACAGAGAATTATGAACACCCGAAGAGATGACGCAACTGGGCGATCGTAGCAAGTATAACTGGCAACTTTTTTCTTGAGAGAGAGAGAGAGAGAGAGAGAGAGAGAGAGACTGAAAATAAACTTTCGTAGAAAATAAATCACTGAACTCACAAGGTGTCAGTCAAACCCACATTTTGCATCACGATGTCATGCAATCATTGCAGAGAGCCTCTATAGTGTTTTAAAAACAAAAAATTATATATTCTAGAAACTACACTCATAACTGCGGCCTTGTGGCACTTCAGTAGCATGCAAAAGCCTTATTATCAAGTTCATGAGCTGCTCGAAGGAGCATGATGCCGTTCTGGGACAAAAGCAAACTAACCGCTGAAAGATTTTATAAAGCAGTAAGATACTAGAATTCAAAGCAGCCATAACCTGGAACTATAAAACTATTGAACTCCGAGAAAAAATTTTATTGAACGGTTGAAGTTACCTCACACAAAATTTAGGAGAATTTCTATAAATAAGATATCAGGCAAGGCCTCTTAATTCTATAACTAAAACGTGGCACGATCAATTCCTAGCAAGAAAACGAAAACAAAATACGACTCAGAAAAAAAAAACATACTTAACACACTATTATTCACAGCTGGAAAGAAAAAACCTTAGTTGATCGTCTTTACCTTGGACTAAAACGCACCCTTGACTTCTAAAAGGAAATGGCTTCGGCCCCCTCTTAAGCCCTGGCCTCCTTTTACCATTGGTATTTTGAAATATAACAGATAATTCCAGGAATTACCTTTAATAGCTGGAAACGAAGCTACAGTATCTAATAATTCAAATAATTACTCCTGATAACTGGAGCTCAACATGAGCATCCAGCAATTTCCTTTAACAAATGGAATCACTTTCAGAATATCTACAAGCTGCCATCATTAACTTTGAACAGGAATTTAACACAAATATCTAAAAACGACCCTTCATTAATTGAAGAAAACACTTAATTATTCAGCAACTGCCCGATACCCTTTAGTGGAAGAATCAGAACATTTTATTCACTAAACTTTGCTGATCGTTACTGTTAGCCCAACAGTACGATGAGTTATGTTTCAGACCCCGCAGAATTTTTGTCAAACTAGCACGCTTGACTGAAGACGTCTTACTAGGCTTATTGAGGTGTATTGTTTTTATTATCATTTGCCTTACATACAGGACCCAAGCGTAAGGTTTACGAACTGCCTTACAAATACATAAACACAACTTGGCCCAAACGGTAATGGGTCGCAATAAAGGCCAAAACATCAACAGAGTGAGAGTTTTATTGTTCTTTTTCTTGTCATCATTATTAGTGTTATCATTACTATTAGAAGTAGAAACAGTTGCAGCATGGGCAGTAAGAGTAAGAACATTCAGCTCCATTTTTCATGTACCTATGTTGGAAGTCAAATGTAATTAGCCGATGTACTAAGTTATTAAAACAACTGATGTTAAGAGAAAAATTTAGAACTCAGACCATAAAATCTAGTCATCAAAATAAAGTGTAATATATATATATACACACACACACACACACACACACACACACATATATATATATATATATATATACACACACACACATATATATATATGTATATATATACATATAAATTAATTTTACCAAACGAAAACTGAAAACTATGAAGACTTTCAACTCGGAAAAATTAAAACATCAAAATCTGACACTTCTTGGCAAAGAAAATACAAAACTTCCGGTAGTGCTTCTCTTGATGTGTCTTTATCCTTGACTGAATATACCTATCAGAAAGTAAACTGACAACGTTGAGGCTCAGAACGTGTATCATTCTAGCTTCCATCGTTACTTAATTTTCTCCTATCTGCTTTATTTTTCGCGCGACCACTACTCTGTAAGAGCTGGTAGTCATGCAAATGGTCTTTCGGATGGTTACAATAGAAAAAATAGTTTTCAGCCAGCACCACAGTAACGCCATGACAGGGTTAGACGAGGGCACTGAAGCAAGCCATACTCACAGCCAAAAAAAAAAAAAAAAAAAAAAACCTGGGGGGCCTGAAAAAACCCACACAAAGCTACAAGAAAATGGTAAATGAAGAGAGCTTTCCAAACTTTAAGATGAGGCTACAAAACGTGTCCACGAAAGAAGCTATCGGACGATAACTAAAGAAATGCCCCTGTAAAGAAAAATTTATTCCAAAAGGGAGATCAGAAAAAAAAACCTGTACCATACTGATTCGATTTACAGCATTAATAGCCACAGAAGCAGAGCTCTGTAGAAAAAATGAGCCCCCAGGCTCGGCGACCTGCTAATCGGGTTTATCCTGTCATGTACCATTGAGATGAGATTCACTTATCACATTCATGTGTTCAGAAAATAAACTGTAAAATGATCGCCCACGGCTTCCGCTTTGCTAATTAGAAAGCCATTTCTGATTCCAAAAGTACAGACTTTTAATTATAACCATAGTTTGTATAACTTATGCCTGCTGCCTTGATCATATATCTAAAGGCAGCCGATCGAATAATTAAAATAAAACAGTTTTAAAACGGACACTGGCCTCATTCGCACACTTTATGGTCTCTTCAACACCCCATTCTGCAAGGCCAGTGGGAACCAGATTCATACTCCTTTCCATAAATAAAAAATCTTCTTTTCTCAACCAACCGGGTTCGTCTTTGTTAACTGCTCAGAGTCCGGAAGTCCACATCACACACCCCCCCTAATACCTCTTCTATTTCACCCTGTTTACGGCAAGTGCCAGTGCTGGCTCAAAGCCGGGTTAATCTCAACCAACCACAACCCAACAGGAAAGATTTGATAATGTAAATAGAGCATTAAGTAGGCTCACTGTTTGCTGAAAGATTATGGATGACAAAAATGTTGGCTTTGGGAACATCAACCTCCAACCAGCAGTTGCACTGATGTTCCTCACACATATCCGAGGTATTCCACAGTGCCACACACAATGCAGGGTGCTGCAGACAACACTTGAAAAAAATACCACCTTATCCATGGTAGGTGAAAATAAAGGCTTTACTAAGGAAATAGTCACATAGTCACCTATGCCCTTAGTCTTCCTGATACTTTGCCACCTTGCTTATCCTTAGCACTAATACTGGATTCTTTTACGAAGGCGCTGTCATCATACAATTAAGAGTAGCATTATTTTTTATCATACAAGAAAAACAGTTCTCACTACCTTAAGCAGAATATGTCAGCACTGTGAAGCTACGAAAAACAGCAACTGATAAAAATGCCAGAAATAAAGGATCAGAAACGAGCCAAAATAAAAACGCATTCGGTAAAAATTTTAAGGTTAGAAAAATCAAATACATTACATCATGACTATGTGAATATAAAGGAATTAAAAATAATTACAAAATTTCGCAGTTTAAAACAGCATCTACTGTGAGAATTTCAGTGTCTACGATTCTTTTGGGTAAAGTGTGTCATTCTCAAAACTACTGCTTATCCCATTAATATTTTGTTTCCATTTTTTTTATAATGTTCAAACATCTCACCTGGTAACGACTTCAACTATTTTAGTAAAATGGCCTTCCTATGAACCCAAAAGATCGTAAGTGCCATAACAAACAACCAGCAGACTGAAAAGTCTTGCCATCATCTACAGTACATAAGTGTTAAGTAACCGAATTTCAAATCATGTCAAAAATACCGGAAACAAAATAATAAACTTCGGTTGATGCGCAAATGGAGGATGTCCCCTTTCGCCCAAGGATGCTGCTGTATCGTCCAAGGAGAGAGAGACTGGCCAGCGTCGCAAGAATGTTGGTTAATCCTTGCTCCCCCTTTTTATATTCTTTAAAGACAAGGCTTCGGATCACGCCAGACGGATTTATGTCTGGGACGTTGCACACTGGTCGCCCTCAACTCCTCCATCACCGGCCGGCCAAATTACAACTAATCGCCATTTTGTCTTGCCTAATTTCACCCATCAGTTATATCGTAATTGTATCTTAAATCACCGTCCCACAGGCTCCCATGATGCCTCCAGTGGTACGGCTAGTCAGTCATCTAGGCTCAGAAATCACCCGTCATCATCCCAAAAACCGCCCACTACCTACAGTCAAGATGCCATGTTATTGGTTGTAAATCACCGTTCGTATCTAATCATTCCCGTGGGGGTCGATCGGACACAAATGCCGTCGAGGACTTACAGGCGGTGCTCTCGTGCTTCCCCTGCGTCCCTTTGGTACTTACGGAATGACCAGTCGAAATGCTTCTGATGACCCCAGTCGAAGGCCCAGTAGCGGGATGCGGGCACGATCTCCAGCGAACCCAGCCGGAGCAGCCTCTTGCTCCGGTCCAGCGGGGGAGATGATGGATGCAAGGCCAACTCATGATGATAGTGATGATGATAGTGATATGATAGTGATAAGTAATCGTTGGGAAAATGGATAGTGATGATAATGGTAGGTGTAAGAGTAATGATGGGGGATGGAAACTACCGGTTGCCCCCTTAAAAAGCCACTGACGCCCAGGTCCAGGTAACCTCCCCCCCCCCAACTCTATCTTTTCCTATCTTATGCCACGACGGACGTAGAAGAAAAGCAGAACGAAGAGGAGGAAAAGGGGTGAATTTTTGGAAGAAAAGCGTGTTTTCCCTAGACATACTGTAAAAACTTGCATCATGTGTATGAGTTTATATAAATGAATACACACACATACACACACACACACACACATTATTATATATATATATATATATATATATATATATATATATATATATATACACATATATATATATATATATATATATATATATATATATATATATATATATAATGTGTCTTTTTCCAGAATAACTGCTATTTCGTCTCAATAAGTACTCATGGATCTTACTGAAAGTAAACCTCGTTAGAGAGAATGATTTCTTGTTATCAAGATTTCTTCTATGAGGGTATTTCTCTGGAGGAAAAAACGTAATACCTATAAAACCATAGCAGCAGCATAAGTAACCACAAAACCTAAAAAAAATGAAGTCAAAATCAACAATATTACGAAAGAACAAATACAGAAAATGCCTAAAAAAAATTAAAGTACGTCAACTAGAAAATAAAATTTCTTTTCAGTTCGGAAAAATTCTGATAAATGTGGCTAGCTGATGTTGTTGAAGCAATTCAGAGAAAGAAAGAAGTTTCATTTACAGTATATTGTGCATTTTGTGTACAGCAAGACAGGTTATGCAAATATCTTGATTTCAATCAAAAAATGTATGCACACGCATGTAAGGACACTATAACCCCAGGTGAATTAGCACAAATTGTGTTCATTTTGCAAACGAAAAATAATAAAGAAAAGGGCATCAACGATAAGAATCTTGCAGAAGAATTTGTATCATTAATAATAGTTTGTAGTTTCAGTAACTAATAGTGGGATCCATAAGGTTCTGCAAGGAACCCCTCCTGCATCATTAACAATCAAGTTTTACGTAACTAAATACAGAACTGGGAAACAAGGTTCTGTAATATATTTCCTCCAGGCAAAACACCTTTAATCCTACGAACAGTAATGACCGCTATTATATCATTTGGATTCATTTTCCTTCTAGCCAAATGCATAATTATCAAGCAATTTACTCCACATCTGAGGAGGGGTAAACTTACTCGACGTAGTTTGGGCTCTAAATACAAAATGGTGATTCAAAATGCTGAAATATTCTTGTCCAAAAGATTAATAAAAAAAAAAAAGACGAAGCAATACGCACTTTCAATGGCTGTAACTGCGTAACCAATGCCAATGATAAATGATTGATTGATTTATAGATTTCAGGCATACATGAAAAGCACTGGGGCAACTAAGGCCATTCAGCGCTACATGATAAAAAGCAAAACAAAATACAAACAAGCATAATCAATAGTAACATACATACATACATATAATATATATGTGTGTGTGTATATTATATATATATATATATATATATGACTATAAATGGCTGCTTTGTTACATTTCCAAGGGGGTTTCATTTCAAGAAACAAGAATGTGATGTGCGGCGTCAGATAATACATATACTGTATATTGGGTGAAAATATGACTGTTTTTGTGTGTGTACATATATATATAAATATAAATATATATATATATATATATATATATATATATATATATATATACATATATATACATATATATACGCACACACTAGCTGACCAACATGGCGCTGCCTGGGAAAACTCTGAATAACAACTGAAAAACTCTCTCTCTCTCCAACTCTCCCTCACTCTTCCCCTCTCTCTCCTCCCTAGCAAAACCCCCTATACTCTCTCTCTCCCCCCCTTCCTGTTAAGATAGTTGTTTCAATTACATTGACCAACATTTTGACATCTTATATTTCACCCCCTTCCTATCGGAGGCTGAACTTGGACTTAAAGAGCATTGGGTGTCACTATTCATCTCAGCAACCTCGAAAACTATGGATTACACACTAATATCTGTCATTCTTGACATTTTGTTTTTTATGCCTTCTCACTGCCCCCCATTTCTATCAGGGCTCCCCATGGACTTAAAGGGCATCAGGAATGCCACTACTCATGTCAATGATCTCGAAAACTATGGATTAGACACTGACATCTGTCGTTTTTGGTTATTTTTACATGTCACCTCCTTCCCAGTCCCATCCCCTTTGGCGCCAGTGATGTCTTACCCACCACAGTATTCTTTTCCAGATAGTAAGTCATATGGATACCGAAATGAGGTGTGATAAACCTGTAAAGTTTATGTAGTTACTAAGTCTCTGGGCAGGACCAGCCCCATTTCAGGAAGCCCTTCCCATCCACACCCCCTTTGGTGCCAGTGATGTTTTACCCCCACAGTATTCTTTTTTCAGATATTAAGTCATATATATACCAAGTTTGGTTGAAATTGCTCAATGCGTTTTTAAAGTTATACGAACACAACACATTATATATATAGGTTATTAATATATATATATGTATATATATGTATATGTATATATATGTGTGTGTGTGTGTGTGTGTTTATGTATACAAGTTATTTATAACAGCCACCATGTCCTCTTAACATTTCGCTTTTTGGACACGCTCTGTCACTACAAATCTAAGAACTCGATATTAAGAAACACACTGGCCAATGCAAATACATACATAAACACATAGGTATATATATATATATATATATATATATATACTGTATATATATAAAATACTGTATATTAGGAAAATCGCTTGTAGTATCTTGAAAGGGGATCAATAGCTTTCAATGACATAGTAATGCGCGACTTCACATAAAGGACGGTAACTGTAGGCAAATTGTGGGGCCGTACAGTGCCGATTTGGAATAATGAAAAGAAACTGCAGATTCTAGTTACAGAGTTTAAAAATGTTTGCAAAAGGAAAACGCCTACAGTTAATGTGAGCAACTGTCTCATTATGAAGGTATATATAAATCAGGATGTGGAGCAATGAATGTCAATATGAAAGGCTGAAGAACTGACCCGATCAATTTACATATGTAACTGGGAGTCAAGTTAACGGACCATGGAAGCAGGGCTGACATGTATGAAGTCTTTGCTGAACTAACTTTCCTTTATGAAAATGAAAGTTGAAGATGTTGAAATAAACTGTTTACCCAGCAAGTGTAATATACAAAAAACTGACAGGATAAGAAATATGGAGCTACATATATTAAATTAAAGGTTAACGGAGCTGGAGGGATGGACTTGTTTTGGGATGGTACACTTAAACAGAAAGAGTGGAAGCCGATAAGTTTTTGAAGGTATAATTCGGAGGTGTTTTGAGGAAGGGGAGGAAGGCCTGGGTGTTGTATATATGGACTGAAATAGGAATAAAAAAAAGTATTAGCCACAATTCAAGAAAAGCGAGTGTTTAGGCCTAGGCCCACTAAAAGTGCGGTCAACATCAACTCCCTCAGTTGTCACTTAAAGGGAATACGAAATTTGTAAATAAGGTAACAGGTGTATTTTTTTTCAAGTTGAAGAAGGCAAAATAAACAAAAATAATTTGAATAATTTTGGAATCTTATCTGTCGTCAAGGTTGGTTCAAGATGAAAGCAGCTGAATTTGAAAGGGCCTCACTGACACATTATGTTTCAAAATAGCGATAATAAATAATGTCACTAACCTAAAGTTTTCCCAGAGGAATAGAATCTAGGAAAATATATCAGTCAATTTCTCCGAGGTGAAAGTCCACTTTAATCATACATACATACATACATATATATACACAACACAATTATATATATATATAATATATATATATATATAGTATATATATATATATATATACAGTGCTATATATATATGTTATTACAACAGCAACAAGGTACACCGATGCCAAAAGTGCCACTTTTAGGTAAAGAAAAGGGTGAACAGAAGAGCATTATATTCAAGGTAATAAATCTAACCGCTGATAACACAGAAGAGCTTTTAAAAGGCAGCAATCAGGGGGTATAAATGCATAGGCCCTGCATAAGTCCCGAGGAAAAGGACTATTTATCTTCTATAAAAAAATAAGATATAAAAATATTTAAGTAAGTCTTAACAGGTTTCCAAGACCCTGTAATGAAATCATGTTTCTTTTCTTCTCAATCAAAGCTGTTTCAAGTATTTGACATTTCAAACGACGCGTACTTCCATAAATCATAACATGACTAGTATTCCTTGTGTGATTATGTGTGCTACGGTGGCACTTTTAGCCAATACTATGAAAAACGAGTAAAATGCAGTAACAAAATAAAATACTTGAAAGAATAATACATAAAAAATTAACAATATATAAAGTAATAGCACCTCACACGCAAAGAGGTCAAGCAATTTAAGGCAAGGGAGATAGACGTTTCAAGCCTCCATAATCTTAGGAGCAACAGCAAAACTCTGACAAATACGAATACAAACCAGCAGGCGAGCGCCGGACTTACCGTTTAGTGGAAGTTAATGCTCCTTCCCCCTCTGACATTTCATTCTTCTCGCCACGCAATTTAAGAAAACTCTTCTCTTGCAATCAAGAGCAAACAGAGAAGGTTAATGAACAACATTAACTTCTCTGAAGAGCACTCCCAGGGCCATATCGTTAGAAGAAAGGACACGTTACTTAATGTAATTCTTTATCTCTTATCCAAGTGTGATTATCTCACAGGTGGACGGATTCAGTCGGGTAAAAGGTGCATCAACTTTATGAGAAATAAAACTAACCCAAAAAATATGGAAATATTTCCCAGCCATTTATGCTAAATACAATTAACGATACTTTTTAAGAAGGTGATTGCAATTCCATTGTAGGTTGCGTACCAAGGGCTGAAAATATACGGCAAAAAATAAAAAGGTCCACGTAACTGATCCCTCTTCGATCAAATCGGAATAGAGATAAAGACTGCTAGTCCCAGTTTCGGTTAGAAAATCTTCAGGCCATCAAACCCGAGATAAATAACCAATTGTTATATAATTTACAGGGAAATTATATAACTACACAATCTAACGACTGAGACAAATTTCCTCCAAGATAATTCGAAGAAAACCAGCAAGGGAAAGACAAGAAAATACTGACAAGTAATGAATATCAAAAGACAAAGCAACATAATTTATTTTTTTTAAGCAAATAAGGGTAAAATTAATAAGCATACTCTCTCTCTCTCTCTCTCTCACTGAGGACCTGGGGCAACCCGGAACGAGCTGTAAGGTCTGTAAGGTAAGATCTCTCTAATCAATCTAAAAAGTCAGACGTTAAACAACATATAAAACACACATCGCCCATTCTGGCTACCTAATTGATCAGAAACTCGTTGCATAACGTAAAATTATGATAATCCATTACTGTTTCTATAACAACTGGGTTATCATGTTCAGCTTGAAAATTTCTACTCCGTGAATGAAAAAAATAAAATTTTTAAAATGCACCGAAGTTTCTTTGGCGAAATCGAGTTTTCTGTACAGCCGCTACAGCAATAATCAAGCCCACCGAAAACAGATTTATCTACGGTGGTCTCGGTATAATGCTGTATGAGCCGCGGCCCATGAAACTCTAACCACGGCCCGGTGGTAGTATATCCTGCAGCCTGTTGCCAGAAGCACGATTATAGCTAACTAACCTTAAATAAAATAAAAACTATTAAGGCTAGATGGCTGCAATTTGGTATGTTTGATGACTGGAGGGTGGATTATCAACATACCAATTTGCAGCCCCTCTAGCCTCAGTAGCTTTTAAGATCTGAGGGCGGACAGAAAAAGTGCGGACAGAATAAAGTGCGGACGGACAGACAAAGCCGGCACAGTAGTTTTCATTTACAGAAAACTTAAAAGGATGGATAGGTATCTTGAATATCGTGACATACATTGAAGATTCTCTCTCTCTCTCTCTCTCTCTCTCTCTCTCTCTCTCTCTCTCTCTCTCTCTCCGGATTTCAATGACTGAACATGCTATACTTCCGCAGGGATTTGGCCTCATCATGGACAATTTCTGCAGGCACGAGATTTGTAAATTTTGTGCGGTGCATTCAGATTTTTTTTTTTTTACTTGGTGGGACGTCTCAGTCTGCGTCCCTAAACTTCATGTTTCTTTTAAAAAAATTAATCAAGGATCAATGTCACCTCTGTCAGCAGAAACGCGAGAAAAGTAACGAACAGATCTGGATGGGATTTAGTGAACATATTCATCAATATTCCATGAGTGTAACAGTAATAATTTTATAACCAACGATGTTCACCAAGTTTGACCTATACAGGTCACTGTGCTCATGTTTTCTTTCGTTATTTATGTATACACTGTCATTCGTTATTTCACCAAAGAGAAATAATCTGCCAAATCACCATAAATAATATTCTAATACCGTACACGTAACTGATAATTAACATCATCATTATCACGATGATGATGATGATGATGATGATGATGTTCTTGTGCATATCATTCATGTGGAAAGATCTTAATCCCTGGAATCGAAATGTTCCTATTTAAAAAATAGATTCCAATACACGCACACAATATAGACATATATATACATACATACATACGTACATACATATATATACATATATAGACATACACAGCTATATATCAGAAAAACCAAGGCAATGGTGCAAGACCTCGTAAAACAAGTTTACGGCCTTTTTTAATTTTAAGAGTACCAGCGTCAGTAACAGAACCGGAAGACCGTTCCACAGTTTTACATTAAAAGGATACAAAGGTAACGCGATTCCTGAATTCCTATTAGCGTTTCGACACTCAGCCGTGGCAGGATAACTTTGCAATGAGAGTTTATACTGTACATTCATGACGGTCTCAAATCCTTAAAAAATAAATAAATAAATAAATAAAAAAGTTACGTTGGCTGTAGGCTTAACTACTGTACATAGTGAATGAAGCAACCTTTACTTAAACTTGAAACGCCATGCCAAGTTGGTGGGTGCCCCAATGCCATAACAATTCGCAAAACCCAATAGCATGAGGAAGCAAAACTACAATTTAAAAAATAGATAATGAATCTCAGTCCCCCAAACAGAAACGATCACATACGGGGTTGTTAACCGCTGTGTAATCCGGGCAATGAAACTGAATCCCAGAACCCAGGACTGGGCCGATCGCGACAAACTCGAGTCGAAAGCAGAGCCGTCTCTTAGACAGGTCATGGGCCATGGTCTAACACCGCCTTGGGTTGACTACATAATGTGACTTCTTGATTTATATAATGTTTATTACCTTCGCAAAGTATAATAATAAGAGACTCGGGTCCCCGGGGTTTTTGTCTTCTGATACTTTACGACCTTCGTAAACCATCACGGAGGGGCGATAGCTGGATGGGGGATATCCCCGGGACACTCCTCCCCTACCATACTAATCCATCCCCCTGTGTGGTCCCAGCCTAACTCCGTGCTTCATAGTCTTCCCTTGCTTACTCCCGGGCTCTGCAAAGTAATGTATTACATGCCAGGATGAGCTATCACGCCACCTTCGATATACACATAGTAAAAAATGAGCTCGTCAACGTCTTTTTCTTTGCGTTTCACACACGTAATTTCTCAGTGGAGGTCAGAATGGGATGCGTGATTTCGATGATTACAAAAACCCGGCGAATCATTCAGCAACCTTGTAAAAGCATTTCAGTAAAAGTATTTCAGTAAAAGTATTTCAGTAGCACTGAAAACTGCGACTTTTGGTTCAGTTCGCCAAGGGAGCATCTCTTTGATACAACTGAAAAATTCTACAAATTTTTTCTCGAGATCAATACAGTCAAAATTGGTCTAGTTAGTGCACGGAAGGGAGACCAACAACGAATGCTAGACTCCTGGTAGATAAACACCCCCAAGACCATTTCTGAAACTCCTGGCAAGCCTTAGGAAGAGGCTAAGGGTTACCATTGGGGCAAATCTTACAGTGGGTGAGAGGAATAATTTCTATTCCAATATTCTTTTTATCCGTCTACACCTAATTTAATGTACATAAGCAAGAGTGCTACAATTATAACTGAAAGAAAATGAAGTAATCTGCCCTTCTGAGGAGGCTTGATATCAGTTACTCCCAAAACATAACTTTCCTTGCAAGCACAATTGCTACAATACTCAACAAACATGATTAATGAGGAAGGGGTAAAATGTATATATGAAAGGAAAATTTTTTGTATTAGTTCAAACTACATCACAGTACTAGTTTTTCAAAGGTTACACTGTAAAAACATTAAAACAAAGGCAATAAAAACTTTCTACCATTGTGAAGTTCAATTACTTCAAAACCTCACCTAATTTTCTTCTATTGGACATAAAAATCTTCAAAAATACTTAATCATGAAGGAAAAACATACAAGACTGTACATATGAAGCCCTATGCTGGAGTTCACATTGATACTGTACTAAAGGGGGATTTCAATAGTATTTTTATCCATTATACACATAAAATTAACTACTATAAGAGCTAAAGTGTTGAATATACTAAGCAGTTCGCTACAGAGGGCACAAAAAGAGTGTTATGGAATGTCAATACATGAGAGAAAAGCAGCACAGACGCTAAATTCATCATCTTAAAGATTAAGTACATAAAAGAGTTTAACGAACGAGTGTGAATTACGACACGTTATGAACAGGACGAATTCAAAATCGCCAACAGCTACTGCATGATAAAGCAACTACAATGACATATAATATCATCCACTTGCTCTACACAGGCAATATTGCAAAATCTTTTATGTAGTTCGTTTTATTTCTTTCCGGTGTGTGTATAAGTTGGAGGACAGGGGGGACATTAATAATTGTATTAATTTTGTATATAAATCAAAACAAAAGCAAAGACATTAGGCATGAGTCACAAATGACCTCACCGTGTGACCTTAAAAAGGTGTTGGGGTAGGTTAACAGAAATGCCACCAACAACACAAAACATTAAGATGAATAAGTGTTTGGGCACAGGCAAGACAATGAGTTAATTACGTGTTTATTGCAAACCGGCAAAGAACATGACACACCAAATAAGACTGGGAATGAGAAATATGCAATAAGAATGAAAAGGAATGTTTGTAAGTCTCTTCAATACAAATTAACATTTTCATACAACGCAAATTTAAATTTTAACACAATACAAATTGTATCGTATTAAAATTAAAATTTTAATACAATACAACGAATGTGGTATGCGAACGTAAAAACAAAATAAAGTCTATCTTACTGTTTGAAGGAAGCACCCTACAACAACCTTTTCACATATCTTCATTGTTGTTTTATTCATCTCCATTGCTGTTTAAAGATCAAAAGGTTGTATAAAAGGGAAGATCTGATAGATGGGATAAAAAAGGAAGCTATAATCTTTACTCGTAATTTTGTGTGGTAAGCGAAGGGGATGTCAAACAAAGACATCTGTTTATACTGCAGGAGGAACTTTGCACATTGCGACAAGACAAACTGTTGATGCTATATACATTAATGTGGATGCTGAAAGAATGTAGAAGTAGAACCAAAGGTAGGTGAGAGCAAATTTTCCAAGTAATGGGAAAGAAACTGAAAGAGGTGAGGTAAAAAAATATGTTAGGTAACAAAAAACACCAAAATCTTCACGAAAGTTATGTTACAGTTCTAAAGGACGTTACTTTCATGAATTTCCATAAATGGAAAAAAGCTGCTGAAATAAATTTTAGTTTTATTTTTTTTTTTTTTTTTTTTCTTTACACTGAATGGATGATGATGCATCGGTTTAAAAATGAGAATATATATGCATATACATACATATATATACTGTGTGTATGTATGTGTGTATATATATATATATATATATATATATATATATATATATATATTTATATATATATATAACCAAATTTACCCTAAATTAATAAGACCTCAAATATTAAAAGAAATACCGGGGAAATCGTATATACTAGTAACGATGCAAGATCCAATACACATCCCGAACTGTCCTTTCAAATGCCAGAGCGACAAGAAAAAACTGAGTTTGTATAGATAAATGAAAGAAAATATATTCCAAGCAGAAAGAAGTCATCCCCTCGACAGCCCCACCAGGTAACCTTACATATTTGATGGGCCTGCCAAAACAACGTTTCGAATAACGCAGGAGGATGACAAAATGACAGCATAAAGTGCCTCCAAATGATGGAACTGCACTAGAAGTCAAGGCGTCAAGCGGTTCAACTGCTGGTAAATGGTTAAACAGGATCTGGCAGGATATCGTGCATTCCTTTATTATGGATAGGGATTATAAAAGAATATATAATTTAGGCCAAGGGTCAACCGCTGGGACCTATGAGGTCATTCAGCGCTGAAACGGAAAGTGACAGTAATAAGGCCTGAAAGGTGTAACAAGAGGAAAACCTCGCAGTTGCACTACGAATCTATTGTTAGGAGAGGGTGGAAAGTAAGATGGAAGAAAGAGAATATGAACGCAGGTACATTAAAATGAATGAAAGGGGTTGCAGCTAGGAGCCGAAGGGACCCTGCAAAGAACCTTAAGTAATGCCTACAGTGCACCGCATGAGGTGCACTGACGGCACTTCCCCCCCACCCTCCCCTACGAGAGATAGGAATTCTTATGAAAGTGGGAATGTGCAAAACGACGCCAACGTAAATTTCACCGAAGTTTCATCTTCATTAAATGAGTGCACCCGAGTACTGATCTTTTCATTCAGTGTCGTCAGTGCACCTCATACAGTGCACTGTAGACATTACTTTAGGTTCTTTGCAGCGTGCCTTCGGTCCCTACCTGCAACCCCTTTCGTTCCTTTTACTGTACCTCCTTTCATATTCTCTTTCTTCCGTCTTACTCTCCATCCTCTCCTAACAATTGATTCATAGCGCAACCGACAAGTTTTCCTCCTTTTACACCTTTCAAACCTTTTACTGTTAATTTCCGTTTCGGCGCTGAATGGCCTCATAGGTCCCAGTGCTTGGCCTTTGGTCTAAATTCTATATTCCAGACAGTTACACACACTGAAGTTGTTATGCTCGCACCAGGGTACAAGACGACAATATGAGGAGCTTGAGCACTCCGATATTTTTTTCTGAATACAAACTGTGCTTGTAATCTTCAGGAATCTTGATATGAACCTGTAAATTTAATTACAGCAGCTAATCTACACCAGATTTTATTTCAATTAGAAAACTTACAAAAGAAGCGGTAACTGAACGATTGCGGAAACATGATCGATATCCGAGCAGGCAGGAACAGTAGTTCTTTAAATCATGTACAAGATCACATAAAATACAAAATATACCTGTAAAATTTCTTTCCTTCTCTTTCTACACACGGATTATATATATATATATATACATATATATATATATATATATATATATTATATATATATATATATTATATATATATATATATATATATATATATATATATATTATATATATATATATATATATATATATATATATATATATATATATATATATATATATATATATATATATTATATTCAGCCACAGGAAAATATAAGAAGGAGTACTAAGAGCTTTCGTGTTATTTCAAAACACTTTCGAGTGTACAATGCTAAAAACACCGAGACTATCTAACGAAGAAAAAACATTAAAGCTGAAAAAATGGAAACAAATATCCAAGATCCGGTTAAAACTAGTACAGGAGGTATAGAACAGCTCAGCAGGTGATTAAAAGAAACAATCTTACAAACCTCTTTAACAAAAAAATGGGTCTAGTTTGTACGTAATGTCTTCTTCTTCGTTAGATATTCTTGGTGTTTTTAGCATTGTACCTCGAAATGAGTTGAAATAACATGAGAGCGCTTGGTACTTCTTTTTAACTTTCCTGTGGCCTTTAATGAATGTGTATTGTCACGTTATTGACATGTAAGCATATATATATATATATATATATATATATATATATATATATATATATATATATATATATATATATATATATATATATATATATATATATATATATATATATATAGATATATATATATATATATATATATATATATAATAAAGAGCACTGCATACTCTCAGTAACCTTATCAACACGCAATACATAAAACCAGAATTTGAATCGGTCAGTGCCTAACACCTGCCTCAGAGGGCGAAGAGAAGTCAGAACGTGCGCTCCACTAAACGCACTTATATGTTTTTGCATATTGATCCCAAGGTAACTTGCATCATGAAGAGGGTGGGGGTGGGGGTGGGGACGGGAATAAGAACTCAATAAATCACTGTCCAATATTGTGATCATTAGCTCTAATTGGCATGCCATAATAGGGCCAGCAACCCAGCAGGGAATGCCATAAATCCCCTTTCTCGAAAATTTGATTTGTGGACCTGTAAGAATGAGAGGGGGGGGGGTGGGGGGTGCAGCACCCTCTCGGGATGCCCAGTCTCCTACTCCTACGCTTTTATCCCTTCTCCTCGGCATCTCTTCTGCCTGTCTCTCACTTCGCCTTCCCTTAATCTTGGCGTAGAGAACAGAATGCATCATGTGAACGTATAGTCAAGGGCAACATCGCCACCACCAACAACTACGCCGATAATAATAATACTATAAAAATAATAGTTAAACAAAAGGGCCTCAACAATAGCGACACTGAAAATATAACACTCTCGCTCACTTGTACTCTCGATCTTTATCCCAACCAAGAACCACCATCTTACAGTCAATCGACTTGGGAGAAAGATTAGTATAAAAACAATGACAGAGGCACAACCATCACCTAAAAGTCCAAATGTCGTTATGATTCAATACTCAAAGTCTTACGAGGAGGTAATGAAAGCGACATACGAATTAAGGCACCCACAAACATAATGCTCACATGAGCCATCTTGCTGCACTAGCAAGCTCTCAGAATACGAGATCTCTTATTTATATGCCTATGTTAACCTTAGGATCTTTATTGTGCCATACGTCCGGATTTTCCCGGATACGTCCTGCATTTAGGTGTCAAAATCCTCGTCCGGAGGGGAATTTTAAAATTTCTACAAATGTCCGGAATTTCAGCTTTTACACAAATAAGGAAAAAAACAGATAATTAAATAAAATAGAAATAACAACAATGACGGCGTCAACAACAACAATCTGGCAAGCGTTACCAACTCGGCTGCTATAGCTATACTCAGTTAGCTAACGTTGCTAAAATAATCTGATATTTTTTTTTCTCTTGTAAGTGTACACTTTATTCATATCAGCAATGTTGTGGCAAAATAAAAGAAGAGTAAATGGTTATTGCACAAAGTTTTCGGTATTTCTTATTACGTAATGAGCAAAGAAGACTGTAACTAGATTAAGATTAAATAGAAATTCAAGATAATCAGCCCTATGTAAAGGTAAGTTTTTTTTATTGTTTTTATCATACACACGCGTACATCAGTGATAGATCATACACACTGCATTTTTTTTTAACTAGGGAAGGGGGGGGGGGTTCAAGAGGGAAGCGTCCTGCATTTTGACTGTTCAGATATGGCAACCCTACTTTATTGGGGCTCCACCGCAGCCCCTGAGACCAAGGCTCGAATAGAATAGAATATACAATTTAGGCCAAAGGCCAAGAGCTAGCACCTATGAGGTCATTCAGCGCTGAAACGAAAACTGACACAAAAAAGGCTTGAAACGTGTAACAGGGGGAAAACCTCGTAGTTGCACTATGAAAAAATTGTTAGGAGAGGGTGGAGAGTAAGATGGAAGAAAGAGAATATATCAAGAGGCACAGTAAAAAGGAATGAAAGGGGGTGCAGCTAGGGGCCGAAGGAACGCTCCAAAGAACCTTAAGGAATGCCTACAGTGCACCGCATGAGGTGCACTGACGGCACTATCCCCCTACGGATCCACGGCTTGAAAAAACGACAAAAAAAAATACACTTTATAAAAATTACGGCACAGTATTTCAACAAACTTTGGTCCTTGAGAAATTTTCTGAGGACTTACCTACAAATACGGTTATGAATGCTTGAATATACCTACATAAAAAGTTTTCACAAAAGTATTCTCACTTCTGGTCCAGCAGTCCTGAATAAAAATATTTCAGATGGCAAGGCCTTGTTTACACAACGCATGAATTACCTCTGCCCTTGGAAGGATCCGTAGCCCCAACTCAAGGATGCCTTATTGCAAGTTTGGTTGAAATCCGTCCAATGGTTCTGGCGAAGACGAATACACATAACGAGACGCCAGGCAGGTTTGATAAGAAACGCTGTCGCTTGAACTTTCAGCTCATGTGAGCTAAAAACTCCTGTTTGCATAATAATTTCAAAGCCATCCTTGTTGTGGAGAGGAAAACTACTGAGTTTATAAATATTTCCTTCACAGGACCTTTATAGCATTTTAAGGAAGTTGCCAAGAGATGCAACACATTCCCCATATAAAAACAACTTCGATGCAATAACACCATTAAACAATGATTTTTGTTTAACCTGTCCTACTCAAATTATTTTCACAGCACCTGAAGATTTATAGTGTCAATGACGAAGACCGTATTGAACGACGATATATACGAGAGAGAGAGAGAGAGAGAGAGAGAGAGAGAGAGAGAGAGAGAGAGAGAGAGAGAGAGAGAGAGAGAGAGAGAGAGATGTGAATTTCGCCAAATGCATATCATTAAAGACAGATTGAAAAAGCTGAAAACTCATAATAATGCATTTCTTTATTAATTTGCAAGGAAGGTTTTAAATCAACGTCCGTTAAGATAGCGCACTGTAAACACACATCTAGGAAAACAAAATACTTTTCAAAAAGTCTTCACGTCACATGGTATCGCATAACCTATGTTCTCAAATCTTGGGTTCCGCCAAACCTTCGTGCCGTTCCCTTGCACAGGCTTGAGTTTGAGTTCCCTTGTTTCTTGCTCCCTATTCTTAAGATTACATCTACTTAATTAATATACCTCTGACTAAAATATAATCTGTTGTCTCATATATATATATATATATATATATATATATATATATATATGCGGATATATATTCATTCTGCTGTTTACTTTTCACATATAGGTATTATTTCGTATGTAAGTTTTCTAAGCAAGCTTGCTTCTCTAATGTAGTTTGCAGTGTGGCCTTTCGGCTCATATGTAACCTACACTAACCTACACTGAACATATGCCGTGCTTAAAGCTTAACTATGTTCCAATTAAGCATTTCTAAATAGACTGACCCACAATTTTGGGGGTTCAAGTGGACAAACTATTATCTTCCATTAAAATGTTCTGTCGTTAATAATAATAATAATAATAATAATAATAATAATAATAATAATAATAATATGTACAGTATGTGTTTACGTAACGAATAATTTTTATCTTTACGACTGCATTATTGCAAATTATCAAATTTACAAATTAACATAAACATACGATTCATTAAAAAGAGCAACTCACTTTCACCAACAAAAATATCAATTACCAACATAGATTATACAAATTTCTTTCAAATGTTCTATCTCTTACACTCGTGCTAACAATGGTCTTTAGACAATCATTTGGCACTTCAAGGCAACCGCTGACACTTTGCTTGTCTGGTGTGTTCAATGATAAAACGTAAATAATCAGAATATTTACTATGAACATTCCTTTCTCCATCATCTAATGCCAGCGTTTACGTATTACAACCACTTTTGTCTTATGTTTATTTATGCATTTAATGGCTAGTCTTCTTCAAAGTCCTCATACCAACGACCTTCTTTTTAAATATAAACACACACACAAACATTATATATATATATATATATATATATATATATATATATATATATATATACATATATATATACAGTATATATATATATATATATATATATATATATATATATATATATATATAGAAAGACATGAAAGAAGAGAAACAATTGGTGCTGCAAGGCCTTTCGACTTTCAGTCCTATAAGTAAAGGACTATAAGTCGAAAGGCCTTGCAGCACTCCATTGTTTCTCTTTTCTCCGTGGGACTGCCTTTATTCACATATTCATCTAGTTCCACATTTTTCGTAATTCAGTTAATATATATATATATATATATATATATATATATATATATATATATATATATACACACACACACACACAGTTCACCTTTGAAAAATCCAATCATGAAAACGGGACATATAAAAGAACAAACAATAACAACACTAAGCGTAAAGAAACAGAAGAAAAGGGATGACAGCGAACGATGAGAATCTAAGAGAATCGTCTGTAATTGTAAAGGGCATATGGGGATCCAGGACTGTAAGGGGTTACCCCCCACTACCTATCCGTAGCTAATTCGCACCCCGCCAGCCTACGCGTTTCATTATAAAAGGAATTTTAACCACCACTCCTACGATATTGGAGAGAGGGGAGGGGTGAAGGAGTGGGTTGGGACTGGAGGTAGGTGGGGGGGGTATGGAATGGATGGAGGGCTACAGTATAGGGAAGAGCCACGGGGATAAAGGAAATTACAAAATATCCTCATGAAAAAAAAATGTTCAAGGATAAGGACTGCTTGAGAGCACAGGAGAATTGGAGAAAAGAAATCAGTACTGAGAAGGGGTCAGAGATGAGCCCATTAATTTCATTTCTCTCTCTCTCTCTCTCTCTCTCTCTCTCTCTCTCTCTCTCTCTCTCTCTCTCTCTCTTTTTTTTATATATGTGTGTGTGTGTGCGTAACACCATATGTGTAAAACGTGTATAACACTTTAATACCATAAAAATAATAAGACCATATTAATTTCCTATAATCATCAGCCAACTCTGGTGTTCAGCATGCTAGTTCTACATCTGTTTTGACATATCTTAAATGAAATACCCAGTGTCTTCCAAATGGCAACAATTTCTAATTAAAAAACTTACTACTGGTGATACAATTATCACTATATTAGACGCAGCGACAAATAATAGCTTTTATGCATGAGTTAAGCGTGCGTTTTAGATTACACTAGAAAGTCATCAATAAGTTTCATAGAACACATAAACTAACATAACAAAGTTAGAAAAAATTCACAGAGGCAAGGAACGTATTTAAATTTAAAGTATATATTTAATATAAGCAAAAAACAATTTTCATATAAAAAGGAGATTTACAACTTAATTACGAAAAAGATAATAAAACCACGTGAATGGAAACTCCGAATGACAATAAAATTCATGAACGATAATTAATACAAGTATGTCAGTGAATGAAAATACAAACGAATGAATAAAGTACTGGGGTTCATTCCTACCCCCGTCACTACTTCCTCTACCGACTTTTCATGGAAGTCTGGTTCATTCCTGAAGACGGTCTATATGATGGGCGGTTCAAGAACTTGTGGGAGTAGCAATAACTCTTTCTGCGTACAGGTTGGTGAGGATGGAGGGAGAGGTGACAGGACTCCTATGCAGGTGGGAGGAAAGTCCACACCCCCCCTCCTCTCCCACCCCTCACACCCGTCTGCTAATTAAGGCTCACATACCTGCGGTCTTCGTGAGCAATATCTCAATTGGCGGAGTGTTTCAGTTACTGCCGGCAAAGCCAATCACACGCAGCGACCGTCCGTCATAATCGCTTGTCAGTAACATTTGGGAGCCGAAGCCGCAGATGCTTAGCCAGTCGGCCAATGTCTTGCAAAGGCAGATTCGCGATGCATACGTCAGTGTGGTTCATTTTTCATAAACTAAAAGAGTAAGTGAAGGAAGGCAGAGGAGGGCAAACTTATTCGTGGCAAATCGTCAAAGGGAGATTTTCTTTCCCTTCATGAACCCGGAGAAACTGGCAACTGTGATTAGCAAGGGTAGTGTCATTCAACTCGGTGGGGGAGACCATTCATATACATAACAATGGTGCTTACAGGTTATTTTTATCATCATCCTCATAACTATCATTGAAGAATAAGCCCATAACGATCATCTTGTCCAAATATATCGAAAGTTTTAAAAAGTTGTTTCGAGACATCAGTGTGGATTCTAGTCTTCACTTGAATGCTGACGACACTATTATAATCATGATTACCTCTAAATTAAAACCAGGCTTCCACAGAATAAAGGTTCTTGACTGAACAAATTGAAACTCAAGAGATCCCAACAGCAGAGAAGTACTGAAAAAGGCAGGCGGTTATGTTTAACAGCAAAAACAAGAAACAGGATTAATTTTCTAGCAAAGACAACCGAAAAGTTTAACCTACGATAATAAGAATATTAGCAATGGCACGTTTCATATTAGTAATATTAGTAATAGAAAGCATATAACACTGGTTCACGTCCTTAAGGCAATAATAGTACAGAAATATAAGCATAACCAGTCATAGTCTTATTGCTTGAGTGAACGAACATACGAGGGTAGTATCAGTGGTAATAGTAATAACTTAAAATAATAATAGTAGTATTCGGAATGGATAGTAAAACAAGCTCTAGCAAAGCAAACTTGTGCCTTGATACAAGAGTAAAAGCACCCATCGAGAGCAGTAGCAACAGCAAAGATATTTTTAGTAGAAATAGTTACAGTGGGAACAACAGCATGCGCATGAAAGGTAATAACAGTAAAACATAAGCGCTAGCCGGCCGTGGCCTTATTACAAAACTAAGCGTCCGTGATTGGCCGACGCACGAATCCCACGACTCTCATTAGACACAGCCAAACTGATCATTACCGCTGCCTGGAAGCGATGCTCAACGCGTCTCCGTTCGTGAATAGCAGAGAACACCTGGCGTCCTCCAGGGCGTGATAGGACTTCAAATCCCTGGTTTTTCGTCAAAATCAACTCGCCCACTGAACAGCGATAAGTCTGTGCGTCTCAATAAGGGGACAGTCCTTAAAACGGGGTCTAGGACCGTGGCCATTATTTTAACATCGTGGGTATTAATTCTGACTCGACTCAACCACGGACATTTCTGAACTGTACGCCTCTCTCACTCTCTCCCTCCCTCTCTCTCTCTCTCTCTCTCGCACTCTCTCTCTTTTTATGACTAAACGTCCTTGCCCATTCTTGTTAAATGATGTAAGCTCATTCATTTTGCGAAGTAAAGCAAAGATGGGCATTAGCCGAGCGAGGTAAAGGGGAATGAGAAGAAACGAGAGGGCAAATACAGCGAGGTGGAGCGAGAGTGACAAAGAGAGACCGATGATAAAAAACTCGGCGCCCAAGACAAGTTGTCAGTCACACCTCATGGTCTGGGCGAAAGGTTGCCACGATTCCTTTTTACGTGGCTGATTTATTTCGCCTTCCTCCCTGCAAGGGACGGAGTCATTTTTCCCCCGGATGAACGAAATGCTCCTTACATAAGTCGGCCAATCTCTTAGCGGCTCACAATTGGTGCTGTAAAAGTCAGGGTTAATATATAGCCAGTTAAAGAGTTAGCCGTCACGAAAGCTATCATTTTGATAGCTGTCTATCATGCGAGCTCTCAATTCTGAATGCTCATTGGCTAATCTGCACGAACGGATGACCAATGGCAAGCGATGAAAATGTCACGTGATTGCAAAGGAATGCAATGATTGATCTTGCTAGCTGTGATGTCATATACCTCCCACCAATGGTGTGTCTTGGAAGGTTCTTTGTTTCTTGAGGCATTTAAGTGTAATTGCTCCATTCGAAACACCATTTTTGTTCCAACCCAAAACCCTACTGACGCAGCGACCCAAAACCATACCACCTACACCTCTCTCAAACGCCTCCCCCACCTCCCCCCACCCCCTCCCTCCTCCCCTATGACGCCATTGTTACATCGATGCTACTCGTCTTCAGTCTTCTGACATTTATCGCTGTCTTGGTTTTTTCTTTTTTTCTAAATACCGAATGACAACTTCCGAAGTATCAGTCGTCAAAGATTCACATTTTATCATCTGACATTTTGTTCTTACATTAAAAGAAAAACAAAGTTACGATACCTGTCGGTGAAAACTTTTTTTTTTTTTTTCAAGTTTAGGATCAGATGCATAATTAACGCTCAAGACTCTGACGTCTTTTAAGCATATCAGATCAGTAACTGTGATAAATTACAAATGGTATAACTTTTGATAAATCCAAAATTCAAATTACATAAAAAAAAAATAAGCAGCCAATTCAGTAAACTATTTACATTTTAAAGAAATAAGGCTTCCCACAACTCTAAAAGAATAAACCAGTATGAATAATTGAATCTTCATCAAACTTTCTGTCAGAAGGACAAAGCTAACTAATTTATTACTTAAATATTTCACCAATATACAGGATTATATGGCACACTGAAACCTAAAATTCCAAAGCACGAAAACTGAAAAAACCGAGAGATAAAAACCTAAAATTCCAAAACACGAAAACTGAAAAAACCGAGAAAAAAAACTAAAATTCCAAAACACGAACACTGAAAACACCGAGAAAAAACCTAAAATTCCAAAACATGAAAACTGAAAAAAAACGAGGAAAAAAAAACCTAAAATTCCAAAACACGAAAACTGAAAAAAACGAGGGCTAAAAACCTAAGATTCCAAAACACGAAAAATTAAAAAACCGAGAGAAAAAAACTAAAATTCCAAAACACAAAAACTGAAAAAACCGAGAGAAAAAAAACCTGAAATTCCAACACAGGAAAACTGAAAATAAAAACGAAAGATGAAAACCTAAAATGCCAAAACACGAAAACTGAAGAAAACGAGGAAAAAACCTAAAATTCCAAAACACAAAAAATTAAAAACCGAGAAAAAAACTAAAATTCCAAAATACGAAAACTGAAAAAACCGAGAGAAAAAAAAAACTAAAATTCCAAAACACGAAAACTGAAAAAATCAAGAGATAAAACCTAAAATTCCAAAACACGAAAACTGAAAAAAACCGAGAAATAAAAACCTAAAATTCCAACACACGAAAACTGAAAAAACTAAAATTCCAAAACACGGAAACTGAAAAAAAAACCGAGATAAAAACCTAAAATTCCAAATCACGAAAACTGAAAAACCCGAGAGAGAAAAACCTAAAATTCCAAAACATGAAAACTGAAAAAACCTAGAGAAAAATACAATTTCATACACCGCAAAATTAATTCAGCCCAAGGAGTATTGTAGGCCTACTTAAATCATCGCACTACTGAATACCTACCAATATGAACATGGCCAATCTTAGGGATTGCAAGAACGCCTAACTGGCATAAAAGAAGGCATCTGAATTATCCACATGACACAGAAGAAAACCGCATCGCAACCTTATCTCATGACACCATATAATTTAAAACATTTTACCAATACTGTTAGTTCCGAAAATACGAAAAACATTCATACCAAATAAACCTAGGTGGTCATTAACCTGAGAGAGAGAGAGAGAGAGAGAGAGAGAGAGAGAGAGAGAGAGAGAGAGAGAGAGAGAGAGAGTCCACATGCAACAAATGACGTAATTCAACAAGAGATGAATACGTGCGTACTTCTACAGTACAAACTGGAGTAATGGCACCAGTCACACTGAACTAGTCTGACAGCCTCTCACAATTCAGAGTATCAGCATTAACAGCACTGCCAAATCAGTACAGCTCTGCAGCACTGGTGAAGAAAATAAAAAGTCTGGTGCACGGTATGTGACATAACTACAAATCAATGGCTCAAAATGCATCGAGCATCTGGATAAGCCAGATATGTTCCAACTGCAGCGACAACTAACTTCGTTACCACTGGCACCCGAATTCATCAAAACATGCAGGTGTTCCTAAAGGTAATTAACTTACCCCTGGCTAATTAAACGCTAAAAATTTAACTAATTATGCAAATTGAAGACGTTCATCAATTCTGCTATTGGAGTCTATATTCTCATTCCGGACCCAAACCCGGATAAAAGAGGAGGTTCAGCCTGGGGTCAACGACCCTGCCCTTTGGGAAGAGGGACCTTTGAGGTAACTTACACTGCAAGCGGTAATGGACGGCAGTAAAGCAGAGGCCCACAGAGAGTAATAATTTTCAACATTACATTTTTTGTTTGGAAAAAAAAAAAAAACTTCATGGTATAATGTACACGAAAAAAAAATTGATAAACCAAATGAGAGAGAGAGAGAGAGAGAGAGAGAGAGAGAGAGAGAGAGAGAGAGGCTTTCTTTTCAAGTCGCCGTCGTTCAACTAAGCTAAAAGGGTGCGTGAAATGATTTGGCCTTAGAATTACTTGCCGGTTAAATGAAAACGACACTAGACTTCGTAATCAGGAATCTAATATGGAGTGATTCTGCGGTTCAAAAGTTTTTTCACACACATTCAAGTTATAAAAGTGGCAGGGGGACCATACCGTTTGTTTGTTTGTTTTCCTCAGACCATTCTCTGCTACGGACAAAAAATATATATATATATATATATATATATATATATATATATATATATATATATATATATATATATATATATATATATATATACAGTATGTACAGTAGAGAGAGAGAGAGAGAGAGAGAGAGAGAGAGAGAGAATGTTCATACTTACAGGAGCGACGAGGAAACAAATATATATATATACAAAATAATTAATATGCAAAGTAAAGCACTACGCCACCTTTGCTTTTATTCTTGTTCTTCGCTTACCCTCCTCCCCCCAATTATCCAGAGCTCCGATTCATCAGGAACCCCGCTGTCTAATAGGCTCGAGGCAAAAGGCATCTAAAAATAAAGCCTCTCACTTTCCTTCCATACAATAATAAGCTGTCAATCACACCAATCCAATATACTGAGCGCATACTTAATGGTTGGAGCATCACCGAAATGAAGAAAACCTGAAAAAAAAAGAAGAAAAAGAGGAGGGAATAGATGAAGAGGAGGAATCGAGAAGCGCCGCTAGGGTCCGAATTCCCTGGCTTCGATGCGAGAGTTTGGACCTTAACGCCCCGTTATCTGGGTTCGTCATCCGTGTTCTTGTCTCGTAAGTTTGACTCTCCGAAGGTAGATACTGTACTGTATTGGGCAAACCTCTCATAAGGTAGGTTACTCTCTGACCATTACTCCCAGTCTTTATTTTTAAACCATTTTAAGTTGGGCTTTTGTTATCTTGGAGGGTTAGGGCCGCCCTAAGTTTAAATACCTTTTGTTTGGCTGCCTGTGGATACTGCTCTCTTGTTGCTCTTAAGATACAAGTGTTAGCAATAGCAAGACGATATAATTTTCTAGTTAAAAATGACTGCAAGGTCCAATATAATTCTCGTACGTTCTTAGTCTTTTGCACAGACAACGCTATTTCTGAATTAAAAAGGCGACTTATATAGACTTTAAACAGACTTTCTTCTAATAAATTACAACACTCAAATATTAAAGAAATGAACGAAGGGGTAGTCGAGCCTCAACCACTCTTCTTTGTAAAAAAAAAAAAAAAAAACTAGTGTTCCTAAATTATATGCCTGCCGAAATGTCCATAAAATTACGATGAAAATAATTCAAAAGAAAAGAATTTCCAAGGAAAAGTTTCATTTGTTATATCTACCAACTACAAACCAATATTAAAGACATTAGTACTGACGTCTTCCTTCTCCAAAAAATGCATTATAATATCGATTAAAGGATGATGTAAAGCAAACACCGAAGGCCATATCATTGTTTAACATTATTGATTGTACTTTACAATTCTTATGCTGAAAGCTTGCTACAAATGTAACTGTAGGTTTAAATAAAGTTGTGTTGAAAGCAATTTTTGTTTTACCTCCAATCCCTCTTATCGAGTAAATTCTTCGTGGAATACTTTAAAAAGTGAAAAATTACCTAACATTTTGGATGCTAATATACCCTGGCTCCGATATGCTGACGATTTTTTTTCTTTTTTTACTGATAGTCACGACGTTAGCAGTTTTTTCAACGTTTAAATTCACTATACACCTCTCTTAAGTTTCAGTTTGAGCGACACAGTTATGGTAACTTGTCCTTTTTAGAGCTTTTAATTAAGACAGCCAATGGCCAGTTCCTCTTTAAGGCTTTCAGGAAACCCACACAGTAATTAATTTATTCACTTTTCCCCATATGATGACAAAATGAAGCTTTCAATCATATCAATTTTTTTAAGTGCATATAGAATATGCAACACTAGCCCCCTACCGGACCTAAGGTAAGAGATTGAAGCACGTTGCAGTCTGAACACCAAAAAAATGGTTGACGAGAATAGAGGCTGAATTCCATCGTCATCGAAAAGAATATTTAGCTGCAACAAATACCAACGATATTCACTTAGTAAATAACTATGTAAGCAACCATTATTCATAATGCCCACCTTTTAGACGACTTCAGGAGACGATGAATAGGCAGTACAAAGAAAGTACATGTAAACTAACCACATCTCGATCAGCTTTCTTATACTTTAATTAACCTAGCGTGAGAGTATTAAACTAAATCATTCTTAAATTTCTTATACATGCATAACCGAACAACAGAAGACTGAATAATTCAGAGTGATCAATCAAAGTTCAGTAGTATGACCCTAACCAAATATAAACACCAAGGTTTTACCGGAAATATCAACCTTGAAGGAGAATAGCGAAATAATTCGCAAATGGTGAAGGATTTATCATTTCGATATATAAAAAAATACAGATTGGAAACTAAAAAATGGAAAAGACTTATAATCAAACAATATGCAAAATACCATTTTCTTGTAACTTATCGTAAATATCAGCACAAGTTAAGTATACCTTAGTTTAACCAGACCACTGAGCTGATTAACAGCTCTCCTAGGGGTGGCCCGAGGAATTAGATTTATTTCACGTGGCTAAGAACCAACTGGTTACCTAGCAACGGGACCTACAGCTTATTGTGGAATCCGAACCACATTATAACGAGAAATGAATTTCTAACACCAGAAATAAATTCCTCTAATTCTTCATTGGCCGGTCGGAGAATCGAACGCGGGACCAGCAGAGTGGTGCTGAAAACGATACCCACCCGTCCAATGAGGAACTAATATCAGCACAGGATCATGAACAAAATATCCTGTAGTCAGATTTCTATGAGTGTGGAAACCTTCTTCCTGAAGACCTTTAGCTTACCATTATTTATCATGAATTATTCAAATACAATTTCCCTGAACGTTCACCCAAATATAGCTGACTCACCTCGGCCATACTAACCTGGCACTTGTAAAACCAAATAAATCTTTAACACTGCCACTTTCCCTTAAGAATAATGCTTTAAAAATGTATCCAGAAACCTAAATATATATATATATATATATATATATATATATATATATATATATATATATATATATATATATATTCTATATATGTAAATTCTCTAAGTCCAGTTAGGTGCTAAGGAAGAATGTAGCAGGCCATATTCGATGTAAAATCAAATGTTACGAGAACTTTCCTTTCAATAAAATTAAACTTGAACAGTTTGGTGACCATACAGTATATAACAATATCCATAGCAATAGATAACCACTGACACTTCACCGTTTCATCCTGTTAACCTTTGCTATCACTTATATAACTCGAAAAGTTTTAGGCTTTTTCATCGTCAGGTGTAAACAAACATGGGAGAAGCTCAAGCACAAGCGCACGTGTGAAAATAATGCATTATCATGACTGGGCACAAGCACACGTGTGAAAATAATAATGCATTATCATGACTGGGCACAAGCACACGTGTGAAAATAATAATGCATTATCATAACTGGGCACAAGCATACGTGTGAAAATAATGCATTATCATAACTGGGTACAAGCACACGTGTGAAAATAATAATGCATTATCATAACTGGGCACAAGCACACGTGTGAAAATAATGCATTATCATAACTGGGCACAAGCACACGTGTGAAAATAATAATGCATTATCATAACTGGGCACAAGCACACGTGTGAAAATAATGCATTATCATGACTAGAACTACAACAATCTAAGATGAGCAATAATTCTTGAGGGAGAAACCAAAAAGCTCCTATATTTGCCTGGTCTGAAAGAACAGAAGGCTCGTTTATATAAAAATGAAAACTCAGAAGAACTATAAGATTAAAACTTAATAATGATAAAAAGAGTAAATAACCAACCTAAAAGGAGTTCCTGAAACCTAATTTTTTTTACATCTTAGATTCTGGAAGTCTGGGGACAACAGAGGCAAAGAAAGCAAACCCAAACCCTAAGGAGGCCATGCTACAAGGTCTATATATATATATATATATATATATATATATATATATATATATATATATATATATATATATATATATATATATAGTGATATTCAAAAATGTTATAACAAGAAACAGGTATTCCTCCTTGGGTAGGAACGCTTCAGCTTTCTCATTATCAACAGACCAGGAAAACTTGGACGAAGTGGTCAGAGATAAAGTTCAAATACACTTTTCGAACTTCTTAGAAGAAAAGCCTGATAATGACACTTTGAAATAACTAAACATAAACAATGAGACGATGAGAGACAGGATGAAATATCTCAAGACTGGAAGTTCGCTAATAAATAAAATAAAATAAAATAAAAATAAAATTAAATCACATAAAATAAAATAAATATATGTAAATAAAGTCACAAAGACAGATATTAGATTAAAATAAAATCTTGATGCACATACGAAACCTTTAAGAATTCATTGTCAATATAGCAAAAAAAAAAAAAGAACTTTTCTTAAACACATCACCAACCCTACAGTATAACAATGGTTACTGAGCAACCACATCTACCAAAAAAAAATACAAAATGTAAGAATCAACTAAACTGCTTACTCAACCATACCACCTTGAATCACCCTCATCATCAGCATCTTTACGAATGCGAAGATAAGATGGCAGCGAGAGGTCCCCAGCCTCCAGTTCGATACAAAGGCAGCATAACTCAACTTTTATGGCAGTGATGAGACCGTGATAGTTTCAGTGGGTGCCTATGGAAGCTGCAGCAGAAGATGAGAGAAGGATAGAGAAAGACACACACACACACATACACACACGTACACACATACACACACACACACACACAAACAGCCACGGAAGGGGTCTCTTTACGACCCTGTCCATGGGCTGCCAAAACTGTTTCTAGGCCCCCTGATGGGTTTACGGTCGTGCTCATAAGGTTCTTCTCAAAGTATTAATAGTTGGGAGCCAATCCTTCCTATTCACTCCGGCACTCGTCCCCAACACCGGGGAATTCGACACACATTCAACGTCGCCTTCAAGAGGCAGCTCAACGCGTAATCCCCTGTCAATTGCTTAGGTGATTTTAGGAGATATGATTCGTGGAGTTTTACGTAACTTTAACACCTGTCATGTTCTTTCGTTCCATAATCTATGAAAAAGGTGACAACAAGCATACTGGAATAAATAAATAAATATATATACATACATATATATATATGTGTGTGTAAACATACATGTTGTGAGTGTGCATGTGCACCAAAGCCAAATCAATTTTATCTAACAATAATTACAAATTAAAACGGTAGCCTGAAAAAAAATTGAGTTAAAAAATAATAAAATCGCTACCCCTAGCGGCTAAATACAGTAAAACCGTAACCTGCTTAAGGAACTACTCGCCGCCTTGAGCTTAAGTAGCAGTCAAATCAAGATTAGAGATTGTGTTCGAAGTCATCACTTGAGCGCTAACAAGCAACTAATCGCTAACGTTTTACTGGCCTCATTGTTAACCGGCAACAAAAGTCAAAACGGTGCAGTGAATGGGAAAACTGGTTTGGATTCGACGAAAATCCTACAGATGTGGCCCTCTTGTGTCTCCAATCCCCTCTCCACTGCGCGGTTCGGGGACCGAGTGGGCATCGGACTTTATTAATAGATAGAGATTCATGGGGCGTTAGATCCACTCCAAGTGTGGGATTATGGCGAGATCAAACAGCAAAAGCTTCGGTAAAAAAAGGAGGAAACTGCCAACATTCCAGGCAACTTTTTATCTAAGCTACATAATGCTGAATATATATTTTTTTCTCTCTCTTTCAGATTTCAGATTGGTTCGCTGCGATGATCTGTGCGTAAGACCAAAGTATTATTATATACGTGTTCACTCACAATAACATGGATAAAGTAACAAATGACTATCATACGCACACACACACACACACACACACACACATATATATATATATATATATATATATATATATATATATATATATATATATATATATATATATATATATATATATATATATACATATACATAATGTATCTCTCTCTCTCTCTCTCTCTATATATATATATACATACAGTATATATATTTATATATAATATATACCGGTATATATAATTATATATATATAATTATAATTTATATATACACACATTATATTATATATATATAAATATATATATATAAATTATTACATTCTCTGCGCGCTGGGACAAGCATGAATCTCGAGGAAATTATTCGCATAAAAATAAAACACAACAAATTACCTTGGCCATCAACTAGGCGATTACGGATCAAAGAGGCGGTCAACTGATTTCTTCCAAGATCAATATGACATTCGTGCTCGGCCTTCATTAGCCGATCATCAAATTTGGGTGAGATTTTGACGTCAGTTTAGGAACACGAGTTCCGTAGCGTAATTTGCCAGGTTATGTCAAAAGGCGAGATCAATACCACACGAACCCACTCCCAAGTATTCAATTAATAACTCGGCGAAACTTTTCTGCTACATTTGAACTTGCATATTACTTTATTCTTTCTCGATATATTCCCATATCTGGGAAAGTTTTTCGAATTCAACTCCTCGCCGTATTAAACATTACGTGGAAATGAGCGGCTGACCATTCAAAATTACCACCAGTTCTCTTCCTGTATCTGTCTGTCTGTATTATTCAATATCCGTTCAATTATCTACTCATCTACACAAATCCATTCATATATACGGCATACTTATATACTATATGTGTGTATGTGTGTATTATATTAACTTTATCACTTACACAATTATCTGTGCATTGATACAGTTACTAACAGGATCATTGAAACTGAATGGTATCTGGCGGAGATATATATTCAATAAAAGTTACAAGCTTTCCAGGGCTAACAGTCCTCACTCTCAAGTGTCCGGATACTTGACAATGAGGACTGCTAGTCCTGGAAAATTGCATATTTTATTGAATAAATACCTCCATAGATACCATCAATTTCAATGATGTCCTATAGTAATTATATATATATATATATATATATATATATATATATATATATATATATATATATATATATATATATATAATGTAATATATATATATATATACACAGTATCTATTATCTATTATATATATATATATATATATATATATATATATATATATATATATATAATATATATATATAGCTAATAACCTCTTTCCTTCACTCTTCTTCCCCTATTCCTTTTTTTTCTGTAGCCTGTCCATTGACTACCGATATTCAGAAAGACAAAGACACGAGAGATAATGTCTAAAATTTACAAAGACTGTGCCTCGTTGACTGTTGCTTTCCTTTACTGAATGCTTTGCAATTCTCTTCCTGATTTAAGCAGTCTTCCATCCTTCGAGGAGTATGTTAACGAATTCCTCTCCCCTTTCAGTTTTCTGCAAAAGAAAACTATTGTGTCGGCTTTGTCTGTCCGTCCGCACTTTATTCTGTCCGCGCTCAGATCTTAAAAACTACTGAGGCCAGAGGGCTGCAATTTGATATGTTGATCATCCACCCACCAATTATCAAATATACCAAATTGCAGCCCTCTAGCCTAAGTAGTTTTCTTTTTTATTTAAGGTTAAAGTTAGCCATAATCGTGCTTCTGGCAACTATATAGGGTAGGCCACCACCAGACTTTGGTTAAAGTTTCATGGGCCGCGGCTCTTACAGCATTTTACCGACACCACCGAAAGATAGATCTATTTTCGGTGGTCTTGGTTATACGCTGTAGCTGCTGTACAGAAAACTCGATTGCACCGAAGAAACATCGGCGCATTTTTTACTTGTTTTATCATGAGGCTGACAAAGGTAAGTTCATCATCTGTACGCTGCTGCCATCCGCACCTGCATAAAAAATCTGTTCCACAGAACAATTAGAGGGAGTTGTATTTATGTTAATATGTTCCAGTTTTTCGTGCATTCCCAGTTACCTCGGCCAATGGCGAGTACAAGTTATGAATCCTCTACAACCATAAAATAAGTATGAAAACTGCTTAGACTGGACCACTAAAAATTACATAACTTGAGAGCAATGAGTACTTTAATCTGCGAAAAGGCAATGCGAGTACTTTTTGTATATATTAGTTTAAATATGAAAATAATTCTTTCATAAGAGACGACTAAAAAAATGTTTTGATGATTAATGCGAATTTTCCATTCCCACGAAGACGCCATAATGCATCACCAGAGCGAGAAACCGAAAACAAACACACACATCGGCAAAAGTCTCGCAAAACTTATCGAAAGACAGGTTCCGCCATTGGTTGGCGTCAAAGCACACACTGAATGTGATAGGTCGCGGAAGGTGCAGAGAGGTGAACTATGCCTGCCATTGGCGGAGGCCGGCGTTGCAATTACTATGATCAGTCGGTGGCAGCCCCTATCAATCATACTCCCGCTCGGGATGGGCCGGCCCACTACACCTCCACCTCCACCTCCACCTCCACGGCGACGCGCCCTCAGACACCTTCCAGTCACACACACTCAAACGAGTCCGCTTCGCTGCCTCACAAAATGCCACTCGATGCCAGAGCCTGAGATGGTGACATTGACACACTCGATTTTCTTGCCATCTAAGCATAACTATATAAACATTAATTTTCTAGCTTTATTTACTTGTTATTTTCTTCAGGGAGGTTACAACGGAAGCACCGAATAATCATAATAAAATGTTTCATTTACAGGATCACTTATCGTTTTTATTTTTATACATATGTTACTTTGCCACTGATTATGTTTTTTATGCACATAACGCTTACATCCATTTTATTCCGGAGAAACTTACTCAGCGTGTTAACACCCGTTTTTTATCTATCTCTTTAAAGATGAGGATAAAGAGACACTTTACTGTCTACTATTTTTTTCTATATATCGGTAAAAATGCACCAAAATATCATAGTACATAAGAAAATGGTCTTATTTACCAACTACAACCAAACAATAATAAAAATACAAATCGAAACATTCTCCAATGAGGTTACATACACAAAGTTCAAGTCGAGGTAGCTTCTATACTAAGTAGCATAAAAGAATAAGCAAAACCTCCTCGAACAACAACTTCAATTTAAAGAGTTTTTCTCGTCAAAAAAAAAAAAAAAAAAAAAGAGAGCGAGAAAACAACAACATGTCGTCACCCAGACTAGTGAAGAGAAATGTTACGGAGCGACGCAGCGCAATGCAAGTGGCCTGCACCACGTCAGGCCCAGTAAAAAGTTCGTGTCAATTACAACATGGCGGAAGAACGTAAAAGTTTTTTTTTCCGAAAAGTTACAACGAAAATGACCTTAACGGTGGAAAATGTTACTCATATCACAAATCATCAGAAGTTGAAGAGATTAACGCTGAAACTTCCGAGCAATGATTAAAATCAACATGTGAAAAAGTACCTTCTTCAAATATCAGTGTAAAAAATTACATTTGCACTGGTATTATTAATTATTACTATTATTACTATTATCCAAAACTGTGTAAATATTCCTAAAATACTAGACTAAAAGACCATAAAAGCTGCGAAGCCAGATTCACTAAAGTAGAATGTCATTACATGAAAAAACAAGTAAAAAATGCGCCGAAGTTTCTTCGGCGCAATCGAGTTTTCTGTACAGTGTATAATCAAGGTCACCGAAAATAGTTCTATCTTTCGGTGGTCTCGGTGTAATGCTGTATGAGCCGCGGCCCATGAAACTTTAACCACGGCACGGTGGTGGCCTATCCTATATCGTTGCCAGGAGCACGATAATGGCTAAATTTAACCTTAACTAAAATAAAAACTACTGAGGCTAGAGGGCTGCAATTTGGTATGTTTGATGATTGGAGGGTGGATGATCAACATAACAATTTGCAGTCCTCTGGCCTCAGTAGGTTTTAAGATCTTAGGGCGGACAGAAAAAAGTGCGGACGGACAGACAATGCTGGCACGATGGTTTTCTTTAACAGAAAACTAAAACTGTTAAATCACTGTTACTTTATACCAACTAAAAGCGAACAGACAAGATACATGCACGAACAGCAGTACCTATGGACGTTGCAAAAATAAGGCATATAGCATGGCGTTTTTCAGCAGCATTACAGCACTGCTTATAACCATAAGTGGCAACACAAATGCCTTGAGTAAAAAATTAAAATGGTGAAACAAATTAAAGCTACCTAACATACAACGTATACAAATACGTTATTACATGACAGCGCGTTCCAAATAAGCTTTACAAAATATACCACATATAAAATGTTAGTCACCCTCATACATAATTACTGCAACTGAAACGCAAATCAAGCCCGCCTTGACATAATTATTTGCATGCAAACAATAAAGGTCAGATGAGACATGATTACTGGGGTTTGCAAAACAACCCGACGTAAAACTAATGTTAACTACTACTATACACCAGTCTTACGTTGTAATTAGGCATAAACAATATTAATTGTAATCACCAAAAAAACGAAGAAAAATTAACAGGACAGGAACACGTACTCCAAAATACCAGGAGCAATGCAATACAGTCCAAGGACATAAGATAAATACTGGAACAAAAATAAAATATATGAAAAGAGGTCATTGTTCTTTTCTTCTCTATCGTTTCCCGGTATCATTACGTTCCACTGATATCCTTCAGCGACTCTTTGCTTCCAAACAGTTCGATTTTTTGTTTTAATTGAATAGGATGACGAATTGGGAGGATACCAGTTTCCTACGACAATTCATGCACAAATTTTGCCAGTTTCGAAAATGTAAACAAGTTTCTGGACTCTACTTTTCTCTGTTTCTTTAATAACTTAAACTTCCACTTACTTCACAACTTTAGAAATTCACTAATATATTATTACTGAAGTACCCTAGTCTGATTTCACCAACCATGCTCGTCTTCATGTCATCAAAAAACATGTATGTATGTATGTGTGTATGTATGTATGTATGTATGTATGTATGTGTGTGTATATACACACACATATATATATATGTAATATATATATATATAATATATATATATATATATATATATATATATATATATATATATATATATATATATATATATATATATATATATATATAAGATAGAACAACTCTAAGCAGTTGAAACTTACCCTTCATACTTTTCTTTCAAAAAAGTTTTTTTTTAGCAAATAACGACCTCTAATTACACTGACATGGTACAGGACTTGGAAATAACAGGAAGATATGCTTAGTACTACCATACACTTTCAAAGTCTCAATATAGGGGACTAATCAAACCGGTACGTCTTGAAATACAGATTTAATTTCATTAGACTCTGTAGCATTGCCTAAGAAGTGGTGCTGACAGGTAAGCAGCTCTTAAGAGTAATGACCAAAGTAATTTCTATAAAAAAGACCTGAAAAAGCTGAAATGATTGAAAAATGTAACTAGACCAAGTAACTTATAAAACTGGTCATTATAGGAGAAGAGGCATAAAATGGACGAGGTGCCACTGTTACCAACAGCATCCAAAAATATGGTTCACAAAGATAATGACTGAGGTCATGAGTGGAGAGTCTGCCATCAAAGCCCAAAGTGAACTTAACCTCAAGTATCGGAAATGCCACGAAAAACGGAATAGAGATTCCTTATGGTTTAAGGTGACCATAAGTAAGTGAATGGCAAGAAACAAAAGGGACAGCTTGTCAATCATGCTTAATAAATTCTGGGTTCATACTGAACAGAAAATTTACATTTCAGCAAAAACTTACAAACACTCTCTCTCTCTCTTAAACATAAACACAAACACACACACAAACACACAAAACCACTACAGTTTCGAGCCACACTAGGCTTCTCTTCATATGAAAGTAAACACAGGAATGCATCCAAGAGATTCAAAAGTAGAAAGAAACCCAAAGAGGATCCTTGTGTGGCTCGAAACTGTGGCGATATCCTAGATTAAAGCATGACTTAAAAATGGTTTTTTAATTGTAATTTCTTAAATACGCCAATCAATTGCACTATGCCTCTACGAAAGGCTGGAATTGCCGAGACACCCGTCAGTCTGTACGGTTTACACATGTACAGATACAAATGTCTCCTCTGACAACTGATGATCTGGATTCTCACAAAAAACCTTGTCAAACCTCACCACATCCATTTACATATATGAGCTGCCCAATTCCTCCATTAGGACAATCTATCCTTTTCAATTTTCCACTCCTGAAGGAACACGTACACACATACACATACATGGTATAATAAAGAAACGTTGTTTCCAAAAAAAATTTCACATTTGCATTCCAAATTACCCTATGGCAGAGAAGCCCTTCAATTGTTATTAATATCATGTCACTGTCTTAAATTAAATGTTTCCTTTTCCTCTTTCGTTACTCAAGGTCACTGAAACGCCGACACATTACTCCCCTTCCAATCTGTCTGGATCTCGTGCAGAGTACCTAAAAAATTTAAATCCCTGGTGCACTTTTTAATACAGATCGATTTACAAGGTAGTCAGCCATGGCCCACTCCAGATGCACTGTATATAAATCTTTTTTTTTTTTTACACACATCAGAGAAAGGCTTCATATCAGGCAACTGAAACAAACAATGAACCAACAATGGCAAGCTTTTAACCGAGGCAGATGCCTAAAACTGGTGTAGGCGGGTGTGCAAGCGAGATTCGAGGCCTCTGGAATGAAGACCTGACTGAAATTGTAACAGAAATGTCAAAACAACCTCGTCATTTCCATATTAACAAAGGAATATTTATATGTATTAATGGTCGGTGAAGAACGGGATTTGAAAAGGAAGAGATTCCAAGGAACGCCCAAAGATAAATAAAAAAAAAACGCAGATTCAGTCATCAACAATAGTGAAAGGATTTATCAAAAATACTGGAAAATGTTTTACAAAGAGGACTAAAGTCATGCGCAGGCAGTCTAGCTAATTAGGCATAACGTCATAATAAACATCAGGTATGACTTTTTCATGTGGTGTCTTGCGGTGCAAACAGATAATCCCTATTTTTACATTCTTATACATTTTACTTTTTTTTTCTAAATTTTTGTTTTAAAGGTATTCCAGTCAGCAGGCACCTATCGTTTTAACTGCCCTCCTCTGTTCAGTAAAGTAATGTAGAATTACCACCATTATCTTTTAATGACTACAACATGCATACATAATCATTTCTAGTACCTTCCTCTTCCCTAAGAGGTGTTATACCCCTTTTACCGAAATACTGTCGCTCAATTTTTCCCGCAGCGTTGCATTTTCAGTTCAAGGAAAGCTACAGTGAGGCTACCTGGCAAATGTGCCGTAGTTCCCTCGAGAAAAGTTTCACTGCTACCCTGCACCTTGCATCGTAGTTTATTAAAGACTTCCAAATATTATGCTCATTCATTCATTTGTTTATTAAAGGACTTCCAAATATTATGTTCATTCATTCATTTGTTTATTAAAGGACTTCCAATTATGTTCATTCATTCATTTGTTCCAAGTCTTATTCCTACCTTCTCTTTGGTCTGTTTCGCCTTTGAATAATGATAATAATGAAACTATGATTCAAATTCGATATAACACTCATAGCTCCCTTGTAAATATGTCTGTTCGTTTGTGTGTTCAGTCCTAGTTATAATTGGAATAACTCACATACGTTAACAAAACCTGCGTTACAGAAACTTCTTCTAATGTGGCCATGGCTTTTAAAGAGAAGGTCTGAAATATATCATATACCATATATCTTACTGTTTCTTTAAGTATTCAGATCGCCGTGCTTAATGGGTTACATTTTTATATTTTCTTACACATGTTGCGTAAAAGTTAAGTATAGGGCTGGCCCGAAGGATTAGACTTATTTTACGTGGCTAAGAACCAACTGGTTACTTAGCAACGGGACCTACAGCTTATTGTGGAATCCGAACCACATTATAGCGAGAAATGAATTTCTATCACCAGTAATAAATTCCTCCAACTCTTCATCAGCCGGCCGGGGAATTGAACTCCGGCCCATCGAGTGACAGTCCGCAGCTCTACCGACTCACCCAACGAAGAGCTGAATGTTGCGTAAAGGAACACTAAACTTATAAAGGGGGGGGGGGAGAGAATTATTTATTTTTTATTTAGCTGTATTACAGCGGCCTTATGCCGTTATCCGACCCATGCCATATGAAAATGATGAAATACGAAAAAAAGGAGGGTGTTCTGGTAATTGCACCGTGCAAAGCACATCCTCTAAATAAGACTGAGATCTGGACACTTCAAAACACTAAAAAAAAAAGTAAATTTCATCATGAAACCGATCCCCTACACTGTAAAAACATGAAATCTTAATTTAATGAATTCAACACTATTAACTGACAATATTCAGAAAATCAAACAACAGTACGAAAATCCCAAAACTCCGATGCCTTATAACTCTATATAAAAAAAAAAGCATGAAAGGTGCAGTCAAAACGGAGCCCTGGAAGACACAAAGAAAAGAGCTTGTGCTTGTCGTCGGGAAATTAAAAGACCCATATTTGGGGGTCATTTTTTCAACAATGGTCGTCTCTCCACTCGGAACTCCAGGATGAAGGAACCATTTTTACGCCGACGAGAAATCCCGACTTTATTCGAGATGACTTAATCCATCATGGCGGGCCCTCGAAGCAATTATTCTGTCACGCCACAATAAACTTCAAAAAATTCTGGTTACGTAATACCGCCCTCATAAACATACCCTCGCCGTGGCAAGGGTGGGAAACAATATTCGACCATGCAATTATATAGTTTCTCATTGGACGGGTATCGTTCTCGACTAGCACTCTGCTGGGCCTGCGTTCGATTCTCCGACAGGCCAATGAAGAATTAGAAAAATTTATTTCTGGTGATAGAAATTCATTTCTCGTTCTAATTTGGTTCGGATTACACAATAAGCTGTAGGTCCCGTTGCTAAGTAACCAATTGGTTCTTAGCCACGTAAAATACATCTAATCCTTCGGGCCAGCCCTAGGAGAGCTGTTAATCAGCTCAGTGGTCTGGTTAAACTAAGGTATACTTAACTTTTCAACTTATTAGACGGTGCAAAGGAAAGTTTTATTCAACTTAGGTATCTACTGTACAGTTAAAAGACAAGGTGGAAATATTTAAAACGTAACAAACAAATACATAAATTTATTGAAAATGACAACAGTAATGAAAATTACCAACAACAAATACCATTATGATGAAATAAATCGGATCTAGGTCCAAATGTTAAAAACTACCACATGAATAAATCAAAATCCTACTGTATTTTGGAAATATATTAAATAGGTTAAAATTCACTAGCTTCAAGACCAACTGGTCTCCTTTTCGGGCGATTACAGAATATAATACAATAAAAGAAGGAAAGTTACTAATGTTCAATTTGACTCTGTGGGTAGCTGAAGGCGTATTGCTGTTAATAAGCGTACAAGAATAACGCACTATCAATTTTTCTTTCTTTTATTCAACGTACTGTCAAATTCCTATGGAATGCAGTGCTCCCAGCACCTACTCGGCCTCTGAATACTGTGTTCAACGAACTAATGAAAGTGGAATCCGAACCACACTATAACGAGAAAAGAATATCTATCACCAGAAGTAAATTCCTCTAATTCTTCACTGGCCCGTCGGAGAATCGAACGCGGGCCCAGCAGAGTGCTAGTCGAGAACGATAATGAAAGTGGAAGGGAATCCCAAACCTGCGCCACAAGGACTGAATTCTGAGGCAAAAACGATAACGGTGTATTGATTGAATATAGAATTTAGGCCAAAGGCCAAGCACTGGGACCTATGAGGTCCTTCAGTTCTGATACGGAAACTGACAGGAAAAAGGTTGAAAGGTGTAACAGGTGGAAAACCTCAAAGCAGTTGCACTATGAATCAATTGTTAGGAGAGGGTTGAGGAATGTAAGATGGAAGAAAGAGAATATGAAAGGAGGTACAGTCAAAGGAACGAAAGGGGTTGCAGCTAGGGGCCGAAGGGACGCTGCAAAGAACCTTAAGTAACGCGGTGCACTGACGGCACTAAACGCCCGCCCCCCCCAACCCCCAACCCCCGGGGGACTTTTGTTGTAAAATCTTGAAATATTTGGCCTTGAAAGAACATATAAAATCAATCCCTAGCACAAGGGAATTATGGTATAAAACTCACAACTGGGTTCTGGTTTTGGTATTTTCCAAATTTGCTCTGTATTAGGCTGCCCCTTATGCCAGGGTAGCTCGTGCTCCTGGAGCAGCCAGTATGTGAAGACAGTGAATTAAAGGACTGGTATGGACCTCTGGGCTCTGTCCTTTATGGCAAGGAAATTTCATCGTTAGACGTTACTTGCATGGCTTTCATGCGATGACTTAAGCATTTTACTGTCGCTCTTTGTTATGACAGAGGCTAAAAATAGTTTCACAAAAATACTCTTGACCTTCTGAACTTTTAAGAACGTACAAATTCAATTACGAGTATTGTCTAATATTTGTTCAATGTGAAACTGTAGGTAGTTGAAGACCTGTTTTTGTTCATACGTATACATGATCCAATCATGGAAAAGTTAGAATGAATATAAAGTTCTTCCGTGTCTGAATTTGCTCCTAATTTTATTGAGAGACACGGTGACTGTATTCAAGGTATAAAAGGCAATATCTATAAATCATGGTAACAGTATTCTACTGAAAACATTTATTTTCAATTTCATGACTGGCATTATGAATTTCTGTAACTGAATGTTACTAATACTACTCCCACCTCTGATTGACGATGTGATTCCCCGTGCTAATTCTGCATTGCAGAATATACAGTATAGCAAGACTGAAATCATCAGTCTTCCTTAAAGCAAGATGCTGAAAGATAGACTAACAGTAATACATCGACAAAGCTTTTAACTTCATGCTTTCCTGTACATCTCCTTTGAAGTTTACAGATATGCTTACATCAGATGCTAATAAACTACATTTATTACAAATATACTACGGGCCCATGTTTACAAACTCTTTTACCAAATATATATTAACAGCCGATGTTAAAAAAGCACGTTGGCAGATATGCTACTAGCCGACGTTTATAAAACGAAGTTTATTGCGAATATGGTGATGGCTTATGTTTATAAACCAGTTGTATAATGGATATGCTGATTCCGTATTTCTAATTAAACTGTCTTTTACAAATATGCTCTATAAGGCGATGTCTATAAAGCAACTTTTACGAATATGTCAACAAATGAAACTCATATGCTACTGGCCAATGTTTATAAAACTTTATATATATATATATATATATATATATATATATATATATATATATATATATATATATATATATATATACATATTAATCAATGTATGTATGTATATATATGCATACAACACACACACATATATAATATAATATAATATATAAATATAGTTTCATCTGTTGACATATCGGTAAAAGTTGTTTTATAGACACCGTCCTATAGCATATTCGTAAAAGATAGTTTGATTAAAAATGCGAAAATCAACATTTACCACAACTGGTTATATAAACATCACCAGCAATAAAACATTCGCAAAAAAACTTTGTTTCATAAACGCCGGCTGGTAACATCCAGGACTCACATAGGGACCGAACCCCGTTCTTTTAAGTAAGAGTCCAAGGCAGACGAATTACTACGCCTGGAATCTTGCATGAAAGAAAAATATTTCTGTGAAG